>NC_041810.1:600000-900000 GCF_900964775.1 Scleropages formosus | reverse complement strand
GCAAGTACCTCTTTGATCCTCTTGACCAAGGCATTCTGGTCGAAGCTCACAGCCTCCGCACACTGGTGCAGGTGGTCCTGGTAGCGCAGGCAAAGCTGCAACACCTGCACCGAGTCCAGCTTCTCCAGGCGCCCGCTGCTAGGGGACGTCTGGCCGCTCAGGACCCCTGGACAATAGAGATGGGTCCGAATTGTGAATGCAAACGCACTTAAAAGCTGTGTCCCAAATAAAACACATGACAACAGGAAATATCTAAATTGCCCATAGTGCGCAAAATTGTGAGTGATGTGATGGCCATGCAACGGGCTGTTGTCCCATCCAGAGGTTAGCCTGACTCACACACTATGCTTCTATAATACAGCTTGGACCAGAACTTCATATTAGAACAAGAATTACCAATATGAAGAAATTATGTAGGATGCACATAAATACTTTACCGATTTGGTTATTTACAAATTAATTGTACAGTTAGCTGTCTTCTTAATGCTGCCTTAACCCTCTCAGGGTGAAATTAATGCTACTCCAGTTGTACATAATTTAGCATTAGCATTTACATTTATTCATTTAGCTGACACTTTTCTCCAAGGCGACTTACAATGTTAAGGTCAAAATCATTACATGCTTACAATCATTTACCTATTTATAGAGCTGGATAATTTTACTAGAGCAATTTAGGTGTCTTGTTCAAATGCAGTACAGCCAGCGGTGGGGATCAAACCTGCGACCTTTGGGTCCAAAGGCAATAGCTCTAACCACTATGCTACCAGCATTCCCTTGGCAATTTATTTAATTCCAGCTGATGCTAATTAGCTACTTCTGCAATGGTTAAGCAACTTTTTCCACAATTCTTAGATCACATGAAGTAAACATATGGAGGGGTCAAGGAAATTCAAACAAGCTCACCAATTCATTCAACACTGGTGAACACTGCCACCTTGTGGCTGCATGTTTAACTAACCGCAGCAACCAGCTACAGGCCTTGAGGTTTTTTTTTTTTTTCCCCCCTTGTGGTACAGAACCTGAAGAAAAGTTAGAGAACTAGAGAAACATAATAAGAAAGAATATTTCTTAATGTGTGCATATTTTTTAAAAACCAATTTAAGTGCATGCACTCAGTCTGTAGAATAACTTTGCAGTGTCAGATGATGCTTACAGCGCTTGCGCTACTGTTTTCATCCAGGTAGTAACTTCTCATGTTGATCCTGGAAATGCAATGGGCAGGAATCATGGAAAAGATCTCAGGAAGCGCTTTGCTTGCAGATACCTTTGAGCAGAGGCTGGAAGGTGGGGATCTCCTGCAGCTTGATGACATCGGGGTCATTGTGAATGTTGCGAGAGGACTGTGTCCCTGGGGCCACCACCACGATGTCATCCATTTTTGCCCTCTGCTTTGCAGGGGAGGGGACGACTGTTACGACAAGGAGAAATCATCCCTTATGTGAGTAGATGTTAACCTCGAGACACCACAGCAGTGGCGAGACACACACCCTGGTACCTGTAGTGTTGTAATCGGAGTGCTTGTGCTCCGAATCACCGCTCTGCTCCGCTCCCATGGGGGAGGCCTTTCAGAACTGATCCTGGAACAACACAAATTGCAGCATTTACATTTATTTATCAGATGTTGATCTCCAACGCGACCTCCAATGAACTCTATGTAGCGTTATCAGCCGACACACCTTATTCACCAAGATGACTATATTGCAAGATACACTACTTACAAGGGGTTACTCATCCATGAAACACACCCACACACTATGAAGGAACCTGAAGCATGTCTTTGGACTGTGGGAGGAAACCGGAGCACCCGGAGGAAACCCACGCAGACACAGGGAGAACATGCAAACTCCACACAGACTGAGCGGGGAATCGAAATCACGTTCTCTCGCACCACCCAGGCGCTGTGAGACAGCAGCAAAAACGAAATAACCAAAATCTTGACGACACTCTTTGTTTTCTCTATAAACATATAAACAGTAGACTAGTCACTGGACACACTGCAGCTATGATGAGGGAAAATCAGACATTCTGAGGACACATTTAAAGGGACAAACAGCCACCATGGCAGCTAAACACACGTACTGGAAAAAGTAAGAATAAGAAAGCGTACCCGTGACTCGTCTCCTCGACCTCGCTCAGTTTCTTCAGTTAGGTTGATTGTCACAAGAATGAGTCCACCACCAGTCAAGTGCTACGGTAACAAACCTTTAAAACGTGGACATTTTCCTATGCTTTTGTAACAGTGAGATTGACAGCAAGCAGTTAAATTAACTTCATTCTGTAGGTGAAAATGCAATTAAAAGCAAGAATGCTCCTTTTTCTTAAGATTTATACGTTCCACAAAGCTTTCAATGTTGCGAGTCGACTTTATTTTCAGTCCTTAATCAGGGAATGTTATTCCATATCGTTAGACCATAAAATCCGCACCAAAACCAATGCAGCAGCACGTCCGCATTTATGGTAGATCACTTCCGGCTCACGATCGTGAAACAAAACAAATAAAACGGCTGCTTTGCATTTCCGGTTCACAAACGACAAAGCGACAGCTGCCATGTAGCATAAAAGCGCCTATCTTCTTTTATTTTTACTCATTTCAGCACCAAAACAACCAACCAACCATACATAATTACAACACCAATGAATGAACGAAACTGTAAACAAACATATATATATTATATATATATATATATATATATACACATCTCTAATTACATTCCTCTTTTGTCACGATTTACACGCATATTCCACGCAAACTATACAAGAAGTGAAACAACTCAACAGTACATCTTGATTTATTATTCTTTATATGTTGTAAAGTCTTAACGAAGTGCCAATCTTAAAGTGAAACGTTTTTAATAACTTTCACTAACAACCAGCAAGTAAGTAACGATAACTTCCGGTTCACACCGCCTTCAGAAGTAACAGGCGTCGTTTGATGTAATACGACGAAGTATGTCGAGGGGAGTCAATGCGTTAAGAAGTGTGCTTGCAGCACCGCAATTTGGTTTTGGATTCTTTACATTATTTTTAAAAGCAGTTATCGTGTGACTTTAGGTGTACAAGGCTTCCTGTTACAGTATACTATCTGATTTCCACAGACAGGCCCTTGATGTTGATTTATATAAACTGCTTCTTCACCATAACAACTTATAACTTCACGTTGTTTGGAAAAAATCAATTTATACTTTGTAAATCTTTTTTGCCACATTGGTTTACTTGGATTTTTTTTTTTTAATTTTCATACCTGATAATGACAGTTGGGACACTTGATTTCGTGGGGGAATTGCGAGGCAAACGTGGCTAAGCATCGTTACGTTACATTTGTTTATTTAGCAGACACTTTTCTCCAAATCGACTTCCAATGAACTCTATAGTGTTACCAGCCCACACACCTTATTCACCGTGGTGACTTACACTACTTAACAATGGGTCACTCACCCCTACATCAGTTGAACAAACACACACACACACACTCCCTCTGTCACTCACACACTATGGGGGAACCTGAACAGCATGTTTTTGGACTGTGGGAGGAACCAGAGCACCTGGAGGAAACCCACGCAGACACGGGGAGAACACGCAAACTCCACAAAGACGGAGTGGTGATCGAACCCACGTCCTCTCACACGTAGGCGCTGTGAGACAGCAGCACTACTCTGTCTAGATTAAAAAAAAGAATTAGTACATAAAGTGTTTCTATTAGTAAAACTTCTCTATGCATTATAACATTAAGATGGAGTCAGTATCTCTGATATTACATGCTTATTTGCTTTCCTAAATCAGTCATTGCTAATTAGTGAGCCCCAAGACCTGTCGTAAGTAGTCAATATCCTGCCTTTATTCCAATATGTGGTTGGTACCAAATAAAAGTTACACTTTAAAATCATTAATCATAATCTTCGTAATAGTTAAATTTAATGGAAACATCTCTTGGTTGTCAAGAGTTTGTCATGTGTACAGTAAACGGTTTGTTACACCGTACCAATGAGATTCTTACCCTGTGAATCCTCTCAGCAGCGTATGACATAAATTATAAGGAAAGAAAAACATAAGAAAAACACAACAAGGAGAACAGAGGGGGCGTAAATCACAAATTTACAAAAATTACTATTAGTAGTGCAAGGTTGCGGATTAAACTATTCCTCATCTAAATTTCTGTCCACAATGTAAGTATTTCTGAGGTCAAACTGCTGTACGTCTTTTCCTCATCTTCTGACGTATTAATATTTGACTGTATGGCTCTCTTTCATACTGTTATGTTGGGAAAGTTTCACGTGTACAAAGCAAGATACCTATCTTCAACACGTTCTTTCCCCTCTCCCAAAAAATCTCCTCCAATAAGAAAGCCATAAGAACATCCCAAATTATTCAAATGTTTCTGGACAACCTACAACCATGCTCTTATTTGTTCATTTCCCCCCCTCTACGTACACCCGTTTTATCCTCAGTTGCCGGAATGCTGCTCTCTCCATATTCTAAATATTTAGAATATTCGTAAAAAAAAAAAAAAAAAAAAGAGAAAAAAAAATTAAAGTCTGGAATGACAACTTCCGGTTCAACGCCACACGACGGAAGTTCGTTTGCGGAAGTGGGTTAATACGTAGCTGAGAATGAGCGGGCGACCGGCGTCCGCAAAGGAACGGAGTGCGGAAAAAAAATGGCTGTGCCACGTAGTATTTCCTGAATCGGGGTGTTTAAGTGCTTGCAGTCCCCCTAAGGGATTGCACCTTTCTTAAGGCTGATAGTAAGAAATACACAGAAACAGATACCGTTGTTAGACAGTACATCTTTCTTAGACAACACTTACTCTTTTTTTTTTTTGACGGTCGGGTTGTGTTTTTACCTGCTAGTAATGGTAACATAAGACTATATAATTTCTCCGAAACGGAGAAGAGTTGAGTATGCAGAAACAAACTTGGCGATTATAAACACCCAACTGACTGGATGATTGGAAACGTGTTTCTATACACGGGCCGTATGTGAAGCAGCGAATGTACAAACCGCTGCAGTTACTGTGGGGAATCAATGCAGCAAGTAAAGTGGCTGAACCAAATTATGTGAAAAACAAGAGCACAGACACGTCTGCACCTTATGCTTCCATCCAGGTTTGTGAAGTTTACAAATACACTTTTCAGTTGCCTTCCCTTAAATACGGATTGAGGAAAAAACTAGACTTGAACCACTGGCTTGAGATGGCACGGCCTGTGCTTCATTTCCAGCTACAAGTTTAGCTATGATATGAAGCATAGCAGCCATAAGCAAGGGGTGAAGTTGTTCCTTAACATATCATGCCTGTCTCATATGCAGTTTTAGTCTTAGTTTAACGCCATCATGTTATCAAATTAACTGAGTCCAGACAGTGGGTTTCCATTTTCAGTGAAAACGTGTGAATAAACTAGATGTTTAGAAGGTGAGGATCTTAAAATTCAAACATGCATGAACAAGCATATGCACATGATAAACACTAATCCCCACCCTAGGACCAAGACCTTTTGAAGTGATGAAACTACTTTATAACAGCCATGATAACCAGCTGTGTTCAAGCATAAACACATACATCACATATTGTCTAACTGCAGTAACATATGGATGACCACAAAGACTGAGGATTACCCTGCAGCCCTTAAGTCACTAACAGAGCTGGCCAGCAAAGAGGAAGAAAAAGTTTTTCTGAACTTACTTGTCCATCTACCAGGTGCTCCCCCTTCACAGGTTAAAAGACAATACATAGAGGTACACAGGTAATGCTCCCTAACATAAGTAACTGCACATTCTGGGAGTGCGTGGACTGAGTTCAAGATTCTCTGGCAACTTCGTGATTGACATTTAAGGTGTAATTAAACTGAGGCACATCTGCATGCTTGAGAAAGGGTGGCAGAATCTTGAAAACTATACATCTTTCAGGAAAAAAAAATGTTTTACAATTTAGCAGCACAGAACTGCCAACCATTTGACTTAACTAAAAATATATGCACCATATTTGTGGGGACAATGATGAAACCCTTAGTGAGTTTATAAAAATTAAAGTTGGTCACATTCTATACCACAGTTTAACAAGATTTTTGGAAGCAGGACTGTAAGTGGAAACCAGCTAAAATATAAGCTTTAGAAGCCAGCAAAACCCAAGATTTGACCATGGAGTCCAACAGGCAGCTACGAACACCCAGCACCATGTTACACGCACTGGTTATTCCATTTGACACAGAGCACAAAAGTCCTATACAAGTTCTGATGCACAGATTGATTGCTAATATAAAAAGTCAGTATCTTGATAGAAATTGCTGTTAAGGATGAAAATGTTACAATTTCCTAAACATAACCAAGTGAGCACCAAATTGAAAAGAGTAACCACTTCACTCCAATCTTGTCTTCAAACTTATGAAGAACACCCCTTCAGGAGATCTGCAGATTAACTAGATGATGTTCAGGCACACACTTTCACAGCAGGACAGCTGGTAGTGTAATGGTTAGAGCTGTTGTCTTTGGGCCCTAAAGTTGCAAGTTTGATCCTCCCCTTGGGCTGCAGTACCCCTGAGCAAGGTACTTACCCTAAAATTGCTCCAGTAACATTACCAACAGCTGTATAAATGGGTAAAATAATTGCAGGCAGATTAACATTGTAAATTGTTTTGGAAAAAAGCATCAGCTAAATGAACCAAAGAGTTTAAAAATTATTTGGCACTAAAATCTGATTAGAAAATAAAATGTTCTATTAAAAAATATTACTCAAGTTGAGTTACTTTGCAACATAAACACAAGGATACCTGGATATATATATACTTTTAATTGTCTGTCTCAGATTGTCTCCATACATATGCAATAGAAAAATAAAATGAGGCTTCATATAACTGTAAGAATGTACAAGGAAAAGTACCGCAAGGATATAGTCAATTGATTTACAGAAAACTAACAATACATTTTGTAGCTTATAAATATGATATCTACACAATGTTGTACAAAAATATTGAAAACATTTCGAGGGCACTGGATTTTTAAAATTAAGACTAAAAACCTTGTTTAAAACTAGTCAGGCACAAAAGCTTGTCCTTGGTTGAGCAGAAATGTGGGGTAAGGGGTGAACTGTAAGGACAGCAGACAGTCGAGAAAACCGCTTGCAGGTGCGCTTGGTCTTGGTTATTCCAAAGAGAACAGTTCACAATCGCACTCTGGCACATACTGATAAAAATAAATAAATAAGACGATTTGGTTAATTGCATCGTAATGTACGTAGTCCATCCTGAATCTCATGATTGGCCACAGTGACCAGCGCAGTGACGTCCTGGGAAAGGCCTTTTCTCTGTTCGTGGGGGGGTGGTGGTGGCAGAGCAGTCCCTGGCGCCTGACAGTTTCTTCTTGACACGTACCATAAATTCCCTAGATCAGTGTCGTATCACACACAAGGTAAGCAGTCCTATGAAACATGGCCTACTGCTGAGGCCCACAGGCTGACCATGCTGATATGACAATGTCTTGTAGAAAATGGAGCAGAGAGAATACCTAAATTTAATCTTCCACTATTGCTTTGATGGTTCCGCTTTCTCCTTCAATGATATTCCAGAGCGCAACAAAGCTGGCAATTGAGTCTCCTTTGTGTTCCAGATGAAGGAATCAAGCCAGACAGGATATAAAGACTGATTCTCATTTCTGCTTCCAGGTTATTGTGCATGAGCAGCTACAACAGAGGAACCTGTTGAATGTCCTCAACAAGATGGCCACCTCAGATTAGACAAGTTGGGACAGACAGACCTGATTCACATTTGTCCCCAGGCTCAATTTCTCCCTTGTCATGTACAGCATACTTTCTTTAAAAATTATTTTTGGCATCAGATGACTATCTTAAAATATCCCTTTCCAAATTTAGTCCCATAGGAAGCTAGTACACTGTAATCTCCCAGATTAAGGCAATGTATTTCATTTGCGGTGATTTAATAAAACTTAAAATGTACAAATTTCTTTTTTTAATAAAAACTTCAATGGCACAACCAGTAGTTGGTTTATAGAAAATATAAATATCTCTGTACTGTACAAATATTCTCTAGCTCCATGGTACCCCAGACCTCTCAAATTTTTTCACACTGTACAAAATTCCCATGTCCTTCCCATGTTCATAAGTCCTTTTTAAAACTCAAAGTATACACAATTGGTATTTACACGGAGGAGCGGGGCACTGGGCAGAGCTCAGGATGAGTCTGTGCAGGGAGAGGGAGGTGGAGGATACAGGTGGTGGGAATAGCTGCGTTCGGTGTAGGGCGAAGGGGGGCAGCTCTCGTAGTTCTCCTCAGCTGACAGGTACTGGCTGCGCGGTGTGGGCGGTGGTGGGAACGGCTCCGAGTCATAGTTGAAGTCGCTGGCATATCCCTTGGCTACTGGAATGATGCGACGGCCGGGGGTGTAGTCGCTGTCGCACACATCCGTGCTGCAGGGCGTAGTGGGCGGTGCAAAGTGTCGATAGGTATACGGCCTATAGCTGCAGGGTGATGCCAAACAAAAGGGTGGAGTGCTTAGTTCTAGCTGAATGTCACTTAATACACAAAGTTAAATTTGCAGAAACCAGAGGAACAAGAATTCCCCCCCCTCTCTCTCTCTCTCACACACACACAAAAAAATAGTATTTAAATGCTTGCATGTGTCTTAGGAATGTCTCAGAACCCAGAAGTACAGGCTTTTTTGTCTCCTAATGCAATTCAGACACTAAAAAAAATTCACTTAGGAAACTGCATGGCAGCAAAAACAGAATTTGCCACACAATGGTGTCCTTGCAGTGAATTATTATGCAAAACAGCCAAACTGAGTTGTGCCAATGTAAGGAAAATATTCTGCCATTTTACTACACTTCTAAATTGAGAGCTGTGTGACCACTTGTTGGCTAGTAGTCCTGAGACTGACCCACTATAGACGGTATCTCTTTCTAAAAAACTATGACAATATTACTACTGTCTGACAGAAAAAAGAACAATGACCCAATGGGAACATGAATGCAAGGGGAGGTTGTATAGGTGGTACCTGTAAGAACGGTGGGTTGAGGGGCTGTTGGAGGAGTACCCAAATTCCATGGTGTAATGGGAACGCTCTGTGGCAGGGGAAGGTGGTGGGTTCAGCATCTGACAGTGAAGCAGAGAAAGCACATGAAGTGCATGTGTGAGAGTACACCAAGGCTACAGCAGTAAGTCAACTCTAGCACCATCTTGTGTTACCTCCCATACCAAGACCAGCCGTCTGGTTATGAAACAGACATTTTTAGGGAGCTTCTATAAAATTTAGGTTTATACTTCACTGTGCTATGTGTCAACAAGCAATTATAAACACAGTATACCCTCAGCACTTTAAAAAAAAAAAAAAAAACCCATGCTCTCTCTCAAGATTTTTTTTTTTTTTTTTTACTACAATACTAATCAAAAAGCTTAGTTATTGTCCAAAATTATGTCCTCACTATTACTATGAAATCATCCTTATGCAACAGCATGCCTCCAGCAACTGGGTGACGATTGCAGAGCCTACAAACAGGACTCATTTTGGGGTCTTACCGGTGGGAAGTATGTGCCTTTGGTGCTAGAGGAGCTGCTGGAGGAGGCCCCCGTGACGTGGGCCCGGTCGTATGGTGGCCCACTGCTGCCTCCCATGATGCTCAGAGAGCTCATCACAGACTTTCCTCGAGACATACCTGCAGAGACAAAGGAGCTGCTCTTATCAGCATGCAACAATTTTTGATTGAAAGGCACACACCTCACTGCTTACAACTTCCATTTTAAGACACTTCACCACACTTCTATAATTCATTTTTGAATCACACTAAAGTACAGTAATGTGACAAGGCCCTTGCCATAAACAGCCAAAAGGCTCTTGGTTTCTGTCTTGATTTAAAAGGTTCCAATGATACACTGAACACATTAAGATTCCACCACAATGGCCAAATATACCATGGCTTGTGTACTTGCTGTTTTAGGATTTTGAAGGTAGAACATGTCAGTTTATTGGATGACCCGAATTATATTGTGTTGAAATAACTATGCAAATTTCTAATTACCTGGCAAAGATCCTGACAGGGAATTTGGGTGTGGCACATATCCCAGAGGTACTGAAGAGGGCCCGTGTACGACAAAGTCGTTGGCCATTGTCGCACCGTCATCCTTCATGTGCGGGCAGAGCACACGCTGGCACACAAAGTATACAGCTCCCACGACAAATAGCGCCAGTATCACGCCCACAATGGACCCAATGACGCTGACAGGCTGGGGTGGTGGATCTTCAGTTGGGTCTGGCAACAGGAGTAGAACCACCTGCAGTCAATTCCCATCCCATCTCTGGTCATTCAAGCATTTCCCCCAGTGGGTTTCATATGATAATTAACTTAGCTCCATATCCACATACCGACACTTAAAGCCACCATCAAATGCTGCAAACACTGGAGCGCTGATTATACTGGATTCATAGAAAAACAAATACACTGAACTTACAGCAGCCGATTTCATCAGAGTTGTCTGAGCAGTCCATGTTATGATCACACTTCTTGTGCCTTCCAATGCACTGCCCATTTGAACACCTGAACTTATCAGGAGGGCAACGGACTACAGGAGGAAAAGAAATCAATTGTTGACTAAACTTTACAGAACTCCTATGGACTAGCGCCACAAGTAATGTATAGTACTGGCATTTTAAAAAAGACTTTATACAGCAATGTGTTAAAAAGTGTACAATAAGGTGAATGTGCTCTGAAAAACATTACACATGCACACAGGCAAACACATGATGCACAGCTACTAGGCTGGCTGGTAGAGGCCTGCCTGAGCACTTGCTCTCATCAGAGGCATCCTGGCAGTTGGGCTCTCCATTGCAGCGCAGGGCCAGGGCTACGCACTGGCGGCTGTCACACTGGAACTCCATCTCGGAGCATACAGGACAATCATACTCGTCACTGCCATCATCACATTCGGCATAGCCATCGCATCGCCAGGCATGTGGGATGCAGTCCACCTCGCCTGAGGCACAGGAGAACTGCTCTGGGGAACATGTTGGGGGCTCTGGAAGGAGTACAAAAGGCAAGGCACACAAAATCAGATGCTGAAACACAAACTAGAAAATTTGTGCCAATGGTGAATGCCCACATAGCTCACTATATCACAGGTCATATAGAAACCTGCACTACTGTCCTCAAGACAATCCTCCTAACTTACTCCTAACAAAATGGAGGGAATCCAATCAAGTGCACTCAGTTGAAACCTTTAAATTATGACAAACACAGAAATCAAAATGAAATGCTTGTCTGCATTTGTAACACATTACACACGAGGGGTTTGACAGCAAAAAGACAGTAAGTGCCATTTCTATAACTTTGGAGATAGCCAAAGTTATATGCATCAAGTTTCCTTCCTTCCCTCAACTGTAAAAATATTTCACAAATTGTGAAATTTCCAACATCAAATGATCCCTATGAACTGAGCTTATCTGCAAACCACGATAAACCCCAGCCACCCATTTTGGCAAACCACGACAAATCTCAGAGGATGACATCATGATTTTAGCCAATCGCTAACGGGCTTTGGCATGACTTCGCTAATTCATAAAGCCTTGGTAAGTAAATCTCTCGATCAGCTGTAGGTTTATATTCTTAAATATTACCTTAATTTAGAATTTTAAATACCAAAGAATAATAGATTTAAGAGAACTTTTGCCGTTATACTTTTGATAATCATGTGCTTGTGTGTTGGAGTGTCAAAAAACATGGGAAAGAGCAAACAAAGAAATAGCCTGTAAAGTTACTACTGTATTTATTTTATCAATACATAATACAGATATGTAGGGGACAGCTGGTAGTGCAGTGGTAAAAGCTACTGCCTTTGGACCCAAAGATTCAATTCCCACCTCTGGCTGTAGTACCACTGAGCAAGGTATCTACCCTGAACTGCTTCAGTAAAAGAAAAAAAAAAAAAAAAAAAAAAAAGCTGCAGAAATGGGTAAATAACTGTAAGCACCTTAACACTGTAATTCGCTTTGGAGAAAAGCATCAGCTGAATGAATAAATGTAGGTGATATAACCATAATTCCTAATCCTAATCATTTTGTCTGTTGCATCATTGTATCACTTGCACTTGATTTTTTCCAATTTATGCTTCACTTTCAGTTGGTCTACCTTGGTAAAGGCAAGGAGATATCAGTAAGCTTATTACATGGGATCACATGTTAAAGAAACTAATATTAGATCTAAATGATTCTAAAGCAAACAAACATAATATCTATTCCATAAATATTCAGCACAGGATTTTATATCTGCAGTCTTGTCAGTAATCAAAAAGGCAAAAGATTTTAAAATTTCTAAGGGTAAAGTCTTGACGAAAAACCAAGCAGCAATTTCTTCCTCATTTTGCAAAAAAACAAAAATGAGCAATTATCTGTTTCCAAAGTTCTATTCTAACAACATTTTTTCAATATATGGTAATTAAACAGCACAAGCTGTTTATTATGCTTATTGCTTTGTAGCAGGTCAAAGTAGCATATTACGATTACAAAACTGGGTCCCCCCCCCAAACAATCAAAATGGACTAATTCTGCAGTCAAACCCCCCTTATTTGTAATGTAATTTTGTTTATTTTCACATGTATTTCACTTCAGGGAAAAGGCATCTGCTAAATGCTAAATCCAACATACTGGTATGAAAACCACTGGTAATTTATGTACCGTACCATACTAATTGCCTGAGATGGCAGTAATACCACAAATGTTTGAGGTCCATATGAAATCATATGACTAAAAATTAAGTAGCAGGTGTCTAAGCTGCTCACCATACAAAGGAAATGAGGAAAGTAAAGTTGACCTTGCAACAAGATACAATGTGAATAGACAGGGTTACCTCCACAGGAGAGTTCATCCTGCAGCAGCACCAGGTGTACAGGGCAGGAGCAGCGTGTGGTCCCATCACCCTTCACAATGCAGATGTGAGAACAGCCACCATTGTCCGATGTGCAGGGGTGCTTGCCTGGAGAGAATGGGGCAAACGCACACTTTGTTACAGTAACAATGCAACACTTCCGTTACAAGAATGGTTGGATTTACCATGTCAAGAAGTCATTAACATTTTCTATGAACTTCATACGAGAACAGTAAAATGTGCTTTAAACCACAAAAGTAAAATGTGCCGAGAATAGGTCAAGAATCGAGGCATCGACTACTTACTGTACTCCTTCATGTCAAGCTCATGGACAGCGTGGATGTCACTCAGCGATGATATGCGTGCCTGGATCTTAGTGCGGCCTTCACGTGTTGTCTTGTCAATGCGCTCAATCATCTGCTGCTGCCGGTCAATCCAGTATAGGTGGTTCCCAAAGACTGTGAGCCCCACTGGCTGGAGGATGTTGGAGTCCTCGATAACGATCCGGTTGGCCCCTACAAGAGGGTTTGAGGAAAGGGGACCATTGAGGACAAAGAGGAAGACTGACACAAACTTGGATGAGGATAAAGTGGGCAGTCAGAGGGAAACAGTGAAGTGTTTAAGAGGACAGACAGATTCTTTAAGGGAGTAAACTTAAGAATAAAGTTAAGAATATGAGAAAGATCTACTAAAAGAAGAGAGAAAAATATCAGAATATTTGGAAAATACACAAGAACAGAGAATACTTCAAAGCTAGAGAACAGGATTTTAACACATCCATAAGACTTGTCTGGAATGGCAGCTCAATGCCAGACAACATGGCAGGCAAGACCTCGTGCCTATTATCTAAAAAAAAGAAACTGTTTTCTTTGCAATGCAGCACCAACCTCCACAAATTTTAAATGTATGGGTGAATGTGTCTTTGTATTAGACTGTAGGCTTTATATTTTAGTTGAAAATAACATTTGACATGGAATGAAGCAAGTTATGTTGGACAAAAAAAATTTAAATACCAATTGCACTTACACTTGGATATATTTTAGGCAAATACCATTGCACAGTGTACATTATACCATAGAATACAGAATTCAAATAATTCAAATTCAGGCAGGAGGCAGTGCTAGTGTTTCACATATCTTGGGCTGTGGGTTTGAATCTGGCTCCATCTGTGCGGACTTTGCGTGCGTTTCCTCCCATAGTCAAAAGACGTGGAAGAAGCCATAGTAAACCACTTCTCTACCATTCCATTAAGATCACTACAATACCTGTATAGTACAGAAATCTTGACGTAATGCACTTATTGTACTTTTCTCCGTGATGTACGTCACTTTGGAGAAAAGTGTCTGCTAAATAGCTACAGTAGCAAAACAGTATGTGAACCCTTTGGAAATTTCTGCATTCATGTATAAATTTGTCTTAAAACCTAGTTTGATGTTCATCTAAGTTACAGTAATCAAACACAATCTGTTTTAATTAATACATTTACATTTATTCATTTAGCAGATGCTTTTCTCCAAAGCGACATACATTTCAGCAAAAGTACAACTTATGCATTACATTGAGAGAAGAAGATATAGCTGCAGACATGAGTCTCAAGCAAACCTAATTTGTTCCCTACCACTAGTACCAACAATACAAATAATTGTATTGTTCTTGTAAATATTGAAGATGTCATTCAAATATTCACAGTAAATTTAGTATAGGTTGGAAAAAGTATGTGAAACCCTAGGCTAATGACGTCAACAAAAGCTAATTAGAACTGGAAATTGGCAAACCTTGTGCCCAATTAGTCAAATGAGATTGGAGATGTTGTTTAGAGCTACTTATAAAAAGCACTCCAGACATGTTGAGTTTGCTGTTCATAAAAAGAATCTGTTGATGTGAACCATACCTCGCAAAAAAGAGCTCTCAGAAGACCTGCAATCAAGAATTGTTGCGTTGCATGAAGATGGAAAGGGTTACAAAGTAATCACAAAGAGCTTAGATATTTATCTGTCCACTGTTAGACAAACTGTCTATCAATGGAGATGATTTAGTACTGTGGCTGCTCTCCCTAGAAGTGGCTGTCCAGCCAAAATGACTCAAAGGGCACACTGCACAATTCTCAATGAGATAAGAAAAAAGAACCCTAGAGTGACAGCTAAAGACTTCAAGAAATCACTGGAACTGGTTAACATCTTTTGAGTCTACTATACGGAAAACATTGAACAGGCTTGGTTGTGATTATGGCTGCCAAAGGAGGATCAACAAGTACTAAATCCAAGTGTTCACTTAATTTTTCCACAGCACTGTCAATGTTTAATGGGATGTGTTCAAGAAAGCCATGAAAGATAATTGTTGGTGTGCTGTTAAGTTTAAGCACATCGTGTTTGTCTACACTCATGACTTTGATGAAGATTAGATTACATTTTATGATCAATTAATCCAAAAAAAACCAACTAATTCCAAAGGGTTCATATACTTTTTGCCACTGTAAATGTAAATCAAAAGAATGATTTCACAGTTCTACAGCAACCAATCTCAGAATCCCGAAAGATGGGCAGGTGTCTGTGAACATATCCAGCTCACCAGAGAGGTCACTGCTCTCGATGCGGCGCAGATCTGTGTCTGCCCAGAACAGCTTGCCGGCCTCATTGTCCAGAGTCAGGGCCACAGGCCGGCCCAGGCCAGTGAAGAATAACACCTCCCTCTCTGTGCCATCCAGTGCTGCACGCTCTATTTTGGGGGACCGCTCCTGAAGGTTGGTGAAGTACATGTACCTGGGGGAGAGTGGGGCACAGGGTCAGTGTAAAGGCAGATCGGAGCAGCATGGACTAATTCTTTGGCCTTATAAAAACAAAATTTCAGCCTCATAAGACTTAGATTCTGGAAATAAAGTAATTATATGCAGACATATTTAAAAATGATTTTCCACAGAAGGGGAGCATGCCAAGCTACATAAAGATAGTAGATGAAAAATATTTCAAATTTATGTTCTTAGTATTATTGGTAATGTTTATATACTGGAACAAAGATACGTTACAACTTCTCTGAAGTTATTGCCAAGATCAGTGAGTCACACTGTAGGGCAGATATTAGACCCTGGATTTAGTTTCGATTTAGGACATTCTGACATTGCGAGTTTTGAGCAAAACAGCAATCGTCTGGTTAATTGGACCTACCCTCTCTCTGGATTGACTACAATGCCACGGGGCTTATCCTGCTCCCCGCGCAGGACTACACCCACTCGTCGGCCATCCATTGTTGTAACATTGATGACATTGGTGACCTCGCTGGTCCAGTAGATGTAGCGGCTATATATATCAAGGCTGAGGTCAAAGGGTTGTAGGCCCAGGCCAGAATTCATTCCAGGTGTACTGCTCACCACTGCCATGCTCTAGAAACAAGGGTGACAAGGGCTGTTACTCATCTCTCCTAGCAAGAACTGTGGTTTTCCATTACTTGGAGCTTTTAAACTTTCCTAGAGTACTTGAGATCTGAGCACCTAGCTCAGAGGAACAAAGTCTATCTGATCACCATGTTACACAAAGTATCGCATCATAATCTTTATCTTTCTGTACAATAACAGTAGTGGGCTTCACAATACCTGATTTCCATCCTCCTGAGCCCGACGGATGACATTCTGTTTTACATCGATCCAGTAAAGGTGCTTATGGAGTGGGTCGTAATCGATGGCACGCACATTGCGGAGACTGTGAATGGGTAAGACGATGTCAGGACTCTGCTGTTCATCTATGACCATGCGGTTGATAGCAGTCTTCTGGCTAAAGAGCAGGAAAGAAGTAGGAGCTGCAAGGTTGCAGGAAGAAGAACATTAGAACATTCAGTCCAACGACCTTCATAGTCAAATATATAAACTTCTGAAGTTAATTTATATTGTTAAAGTATTCATAGCTGCACCATCTTACATGTACTAAGACTAGGATAATCAGAGATGAGTAAATTTGAACAAATAAAATAAATAGGAATGCATATCCTATGCACACTGAAACTTCCATCTGTAAGCTTCACAGAGTTGAAAAAGTATTTTTACTATGACAAACACAGATGGAAGTAGTTAGGCGTGAACTGGGCCTCTGCTTTCTAACTACTGCCAAGTTGGCAACAAATGCACAAACCACACTGGCTTTAAATTAAAATAAAAAAATGGCTACTATTTCTCAGGCACAAGGAAAATGTTTTTCAATATTTCTTTCCACACAAAAAAAAAAGCTGAGCAGCCCGTTCTAAACTACTACCCTCAGTTGGCCACTTGCCTGCAATGTGTAACATTTGGTGTGAAGGTCTGAGTCGCACTTCTGCTCTACCTTTCTGCCACTTATGAGAAAGGCTCACAGAGCACCTGCATGCATGACTTCACCGCTGTGAAATGACGTGCTCTATGCCCCCAAACGCAATGCAAAAATGTGAATGGAATGGCACTGCTCTAACAGAGTAGGAGTTACAAGTCCCAGAGAATGCCTCCCTTACCGCTGCAGGTCTTGTTGTCAGAGTTCAGGGTAAAGTGGGCTGGGCAGCCACAGACAAAGCCACTGACTGGCACAGCCAAACAGAGATGGGAACAGTGGCCATTTGTGGAGGCACAGGCATTCCAGCCCCCCTGGCGTGAAGAGTGGAAGACCAGGATGTCCATTACGTAGTCTAAATGGCCCTGGATGACGGTGCGATTCTGCCCGCTTGTCTTATTGGCACGCTCGATGCTGCGCTGACTCCAGTCTGTCCAGTAGATGTAGTCCTGGTACTGGGTCAAGCCGAAGGGGTGGGGGAGATCATCTGCTATGACTTCTCGCTCCAGGCCTTTCATGTAAAATGCAGAGAAAGGGGCAAAAGCAGAAAATATTTAACAATTGCTTCAGTCACTTTTAGAGATTGTTCTCTCCAGAGTCTTTACTGGAAACATTATTTGTTTAGTCCAAGCTCATAAAGCTAAAGGTTCAACATTTTAATCTTTTAGTTAGATGTAATGGTTTCAACATATAGTGCAATAAAGACTTTACCCATCATTTTATACTTGGTTTTGTCTTGATTTAACATTTTTTGCCTGACACTAAAGAGCTCACATAACTGTGTGACAACTGCACTGAAATCCATTTTGTAAACCGAAACCATTACAGCGGGGAAAAAAAATCCCAAAATTGTATTACTCCTATATTACATGCATAATTAACTGAAACTTTGTTTTGCAGAAAAACTATACTTTAAAGAATCATTCTTTAGTACAGTCTTTGGAAAAAAAAGACTAAAATGGGAAAAACAGGAAGCAGGCACCAAGCATGTTGGAGGATTCGATGAGTGTGGTATCCAGGTCAGTCCAGTACAGCCTCCGTGCAGCATAGTCAATGGTTAGACCATTGGCACGGCCCACATTGTCTACCAGAGTGGTACGTCCTGTGCCATCCATGGCTGCACGATCAATTTTTGGCTTGCCACCCCATTCCGTCCAGTACATAAATCTGCCAATGAGACCATGAAGAATGAATAATAATAATAAAAATCTATAATATCCACTTTTTTCTTTACAAAGCCAACTCTCTTACACTTAATAGTCAAATTACAGTGCTACGTGACTCATTTCTGCAGTCCTGGCAAACACCACCTTGATATTAGCCAAGTTTCATATACCTCAGAGCCACTGACAAAGGGGACCAAAATAAAAAGAAATTGAGATGCAAAACAAACCAAACCCCCCCGGGGCTTTTTGCAACTCAAAGCCCAAAGTGATAGTGACTGCACGAAGCAAACTGTTCAAGTTAATTACTGCTTCACACAAAATTAAATATTTTGCAGCAGAAACACAAAAACATGCCTTGAAAATCCCAGAGTAATAAACTCACGTGACTTAATTTTCAATACATGAAGCACTTCAAATGTTCTAATTAAAAAAGCTGTCCAATATTATGATTAAAATTACATTGAAATGCATTGTTTGTGATTTATTGTGTATCAGTAAGGATGCACGTTGGTTTGAGGTATGGAGTACAATGTAATTTCTGAACAGGAACAAACATCTCCCAGTTAACATGAAAACATCACTACATGTGTCCGAGCCCTGTCCTCTCACCCCTCCGCTGGATCCAGGGCTAAGGCCCGTGGGCTGTCCAGGTCCTTCCACACCAGGACTTGGCGGTGCTGACCGTCTAGCTTGGCCACCTCAATACGGTTAGTACCGGTATCAGCCCAGTAGAGATTCTTCCCCAGCCAGTCTACAGCCATGCCCTCGGGGTAGTCCAGACCAAACTCCACCACATGTTCCAAAGCACTGCCATTCATGAAAGCCCGGCTGATTGTCTGCAGGGAGAAGACATGGGCCTGCTTTCAGAGGTTCACTCAACAACCAGCTCTCAAGGCGATATTCTAATGTGTATTTTTCCCCAGTGTCCAAGCTCAAATCCATGGCCTATCAGTGGATCTGCTCAATTTACCATAAAACAGAATGTCACAAGAATGACTGATATTCATCATGCAGACTCCTCAATCAACAATGTGGCTAACAGGACTTCCTCATCCTCATCCAGGATTAGGATTTACAAAACCCAGATACCTAAAGCAATTAATAAATTAAATAAATACTAGACTGAGCTGAACATTTAAAAATAAAGTTTCAAATGGGTTACCAAAGAGTCAGTGGAGATGCCTACGGAAACCACAAAACCTATGCAATGTTCATAAATCACTAGACTAGGACTACATCTTGGAAAAAGACTGTGCTCTTCAAGCCATCCCAAAACTCACAGCTCATTCTGAACAGCCTGCAGAGAGGTAAGGTAAAAATGTAGCTCTCTGAATTATTTATACCTGTGAAGGCATGTACAGTCTCCCCTACTGCAATGAAACAACCTCAAATTTGAGCACACACTTTATCCTGTCTCACCTAAACTGGAGGACATGAAGAATTTCTGAACATGATCCTGCTACAGTTACATGTGCCATGTAAATACAGAAATACTGTGATTTCTGCAGTAAATGAAAGCATTTTATATTCAAATCAGTTTAGATGGGATTGACACATGCTTCACTGCCAATTTACATAAGTGATGTTAACATTATTCCAGCACTCTGCATTTCACCCTACAGAACAATGCAAAAGGGAGAAAAAAAAAAAAAAAAAAAAAAAAAACTGCTGTGTATTGCAAAAACGAGTACATTTATAGCATGCTCTCTCTGCATTTTGCACCTTTATTTTTTTTTAAAAAAAAAAAACCTCCAAAATAATGAACTTTCTTGCTAAAACACTAAGAACTGTCAGTCAGTTACCTGGCAAAAAAAAAAGCAACCTGCACACACCTTGTGCGCACACACACACAAAAATCTGCTATCAATTATTTCCAAGCTGGGGTCCCCGAGGAGCCTATTATACTGACAGCTGCAGGCATACAGCCAGCTAGGAGAAGTGGGCTACCGTCCCCCACTCATACCTTTAGTGTGATGTCCGTCCAATAGATGCGGTTGTCAGTGACGTCGAAGTCCAGGGCAGAAGCCTCCTTGACACCAGTGAGCGGGATTGCCACATTGTTGTTGTTGGTCTCCAGGGAGATGCGGCGGATATCAGTGTGGCGGGAGAAGAGCAGGAAGGCCTCAGGCACAATGCAGGTGCTCATGTCGCTGATGAGCTCCAGGCCAATGGGACAGGCGCACTGTACTCCCTGGGGTTTATACAGGCACAGGTGGCTGCAGCCCCCGTTGTTCTCCGCACAGGGGTTCGTACCTTCAAACAACAATAGTTCTCTCATGTACAATTACCTTGTCAGGCACCGAGGGGCCCACACCTAACTTGTCAAGGCAAGGATGAGCATACAGCCATTTTGCACCCGTTTTATGGTATCTTACCAAAAACCTGGTGCACATAGGTGGCTTTGAGGCCCATGAGATCAGGTAGCTGGTCCACAATGATTTCACGTTCAGCTGAGTGCTTGTGCACACGTTCGATGCTTCTCCGCTGCCAGTCCGTCCAGTAGATGAAGTCTCCCAACAGGGTAAAACCAAAGATGTGGGGCAGCTTATCCTCCACTAGAATCCTGCGTTCGGTGCCATCCATGTTTATCACCTGCAGCAAAAGTTCAAACGGCAGAGCTCAAGAAACTGGGCGAGGTGATTCATAAACAAAATGTAAGGATCTCTTTGTGTCTTTGAGATTTACATCGTTCTGGAGAAAATTAAAAACCAAATCAATAAATGTAAATTTACTTGGGACACACTGCCAAGCAAATACAGTAATGAGTAGGTAGAGTAACCCAGCATTTCTTTCTGTATCTTGTGTAACTTGTTCCAGACTTTCAAATTTCAAGACATACAGTACCAGAGATGTAGGGCACTTGTGGGTTATACTGTTTTCGCTACTCTGTGCAGTTTATACCATCTGATATTTAATGTACACCAGTAGACAACTGACTGAGAATAACCCCCAGCATACTTCAAACAAAAACAGGAAATATGTTATGCATTACACTTACTGCAGAAGACAGCATGAAAATTCTGATATAAACTAAGTTTCAGGCTATGAGACTGGTAGTTTAATAAGACAGTGCTATTGGCTAACAAATCTAAAGCCAAGCTCCCATAGAACATCACCCACTGGTTCAAAAAGACCAATTTTCACAGCACCCAAGCATCTCAAGAGATTCTTCGAATATGAGAGTAGGATGCTGAGGTCCAAAAGCACACGCGCGCACACACAGAGAGACACACACAGCCATGTTCTTTTCAATGGGTTTCCATATTGCAGGGAGGGCATTTGAATCACAACAGCAGCAGCATCACACTGATTGAATTTCAATGGTGGTGCAGGAGCTTGGAATGCAGAGGGCCGGGAACCTGGCTGCCAATCCAAGCAGTGATAATGAAAAGCAGCTGCCAGAGCAACAAACAAACGCACATATGGCCACCACATTTCTCCCTCAGACAGTCAGCAGTGACATCTTTAATCTCTTGTGTGAGCACGAGTGAGCAAGCACGTGAATGACAGAGAAGGGAATGAAGGTGCATGATGGGAGCTTGGACCTCACAGGTTCACACCCAGACACTACAACAGCAGCAAGTCATAAGACTTGGCATTAAGGTACAATTTGAAACGTCAGTTAAACCATTTGCACAGCATCAAGGCGTATCCACACCATTATTGAACCGCCATGATACTGTACAGAAATGAGTTTTTGAACATGGATTTGAAATGTTTCTCCTACAGACACAGTACTTAACATTAACCTTGCAACTTAAAATGGACCTTTCCATTGAGAAAGTAGGAATAAACAAGGGGATGAATGCATAAACAAACAAAATGTGGTACAGAAAAATGATGCCATTGCATACAAAGTTTTCATGCATCTATACAGCAAAAAACCCTGTAGCCTCTTTAGCAGTCTTAAATCAACAGAAACCATTTTTCCTTGAATTTTCTCAGCCATATTTTACATTTTAGTGGAAGACAGAGCTCCTGATATTTTACCATGCAACCCAGAATACATATAAAATATATCAAGCATTTTCAATATAAGAAATGCATTATTTGCAAAGAATTTAGACTCATCTTCACTGTACTGGATTGGAATTTTGCACCAATACATGTATTTCAGGCAGCAATCCCAGGGCTATAGGCATTACTTGTTCAGACATATACACGCACGCAAACATGCACATAAGACTATAGGCATATAAGAAGTGAAGTTTCCATCCTAAGTTGAGTGGTTTGAGCCTGAAGCTCTGTGATGGTTAGAGAGATGTGACCACAGTGTGGTGTTGGTTTCACATTCTGGGGCTATTCTAAACACTGCTGACCACAGCTGGAGTACAGGCTGCGAATGGAAGCAGATGTGGGCCTGGCCACAAACGCCACCTCTCTACACCGAGAGCAGCAGTGGGCGGGGAAGTGGGGCCCAGCCCACCACGCCCCCACAAAAAATCTCCTCCCCAAAGGACCCTGGTGCAGGCTGAGTCAGAGCACAGGATTATGTCAACAGAATAAAGGACATCCCACAAGCAGACAACGGAGAAACACCCCTCACAAGAGGCAGGACAGCACAATGAAGTCTTTCAAGAGAATAAAATTCAGCACGTTTCTGGTTAATTTCTGCCAAACTGAAATGGGGGGGGTTTTGTTTGACAAACAAAAACAAATGAGAAGACTCCAAATTCAAAAAGGGGGTTCTACATAAAACACTTATTCCTGCACAAAACTGCAACAGTAGTTTATTACTTGATTGTCAGGATCCCCAACTGCTGTGCAATGGTGCACTTTCCATGATTAGAGCATTTTGGTGTGACCACAACTGTACGTTCACATTCCAGTACAGGACAAGACATGGCCCAGGCACAGACATGAAACTCACTCCTGAGTGTCAGCCCAAGTGCTTTCATCTGGGGGCATCACAGCTGGGCACTTGTAAACATTTGCTCCACATTCAAACTTGAAGCACTCAAAGTCCCTTTGAAGACAAAGCCATAAAGGACTTGCAGAGGGGAAAAAAAATAAATAAATAAATCACATTTAAATACAACTCCTAGAGGAAAAGTACATGTGTAGGTGGCCCACCTTGCAGAGACCCAAGACATCATTCTGGTAAAATCAAACTGTGCTGACATTTGTGAGACCAACAAGAAGTCCACAGCGATTTTGGCCCTGCACTGTTTACGCCACATGTCAAACGAGTTGGAGGCCCCACTGAAGCAGTTTCAAAACCAGAAATTGTAGATGGAAACAATGGTGTGAAAATGTACAAGGTTTCTCCTGAGAAACTGAAGCAGCCCTTTATTTTCAAACCTTTATTTTGTGACTATTATCATGTAGCTATATAACAACTCCTTCCAGCCCCATTGAACTGAAAATACTGCAGCAGTTTCAGGTACTGCAGGATAAAAACTAGTGGAAAGAAGGAAGAGTTGCAGGAAAACTACGCATTTTAGTGAGACAGATAAAGGAGATGGTCAAAGACAAAAACAGAACAAAACCCTGCACAGAAAATGGAGGGAGCCCTCAGCAAACAGCTGATTCAGACAGGCAAGTAATACTGATCAATAGTAACACAGGATTAAAAGTTGAAATAGAGAACCCACTGAGTCCAATTTGTGTCCATCTGCTTTGAATGCAGAATGGAACCCCAGCTCTTGCCTCACATAATCTGTGTCCCATCATTCTTGCAAGAGCTGGCACCTCCCATGTGCAGAGAGAGGATGGGAGCTGTTGGCTCCTCCCACTGTCACCACAGCAATGAAAGAGGCAGCATGGGGCCACCTGCCAGATAAAGCCAGCTACAAAGGCCCCCTGCTGGGCCCCTTCCCTCTGCTCCCCATTATCCATCACATTACTGTTTTGGACATTCCCTTCATAACACACAGGCATGCACACACTACACCATTTACATTTCTGGCCCAGTGAAGGGTTTCAGGGAGGGAAGGGTTGGAAGCTCCAGTCCATCAGATATTCCACATAGAACTCTGCACTCTGCTGTAAACACCTCCACTTTTTCAAAAGCCCCACCAGAATGGCAGAAATTCTCTTAAGGCCCATTTTTGGGGTAAAAGCAAAAGTAGAAGCCTTCCATATATGCAGCGCTGAAACAGCTTGATAAATGCAACAACTCACCTCAATTTTGTCCGTTTTGGCATCACCCCAGTAGAGCTTTCGCTCACCGTAGTCCAGTGCAAGACCATTGGGCCAACCCAGCGAGGTATTGACCATGATTACACGGTCAGTGCCATCCAGGGCAGCGCGCTCGATTTTCGGAACCTCCCCCCAGTCCGTCCAGTACATGTACCTGGAGATTAACATAAACTCACTCTGTGCAACAGTCATGTCAGCCATAAAGAAAATCACTCACATCCTTTTTGGGCAGTCAATAGTGTAACCAGTAACTAATGATTTTCTCAGATGGATATTTACCTGAAATGTACCTTCCTTTAGAATGCAGAAAGGTTACATGTACTGTATTTTATTACTCATTGTCATTAACCTATAAAATACTAGCAACATATTATAAGTGGTTATCAGTTTATGTGAACAGCATGACAGCTAGCCTTTTATAACAATTCACTTTAGATGTTCTGAAGTATACTGCTGGAATGCTACTATCTCATATGATATTTTGGATTCCAACGTAGCAGCCTAACATTGAAGGACAAATACTGTTTGTTTTCACTAGTCGGTTAATGAGGAAATGGTCTAGAGGGGTGATGGTAGTAAGAATAATGCCAGAAGATGCCAACTTTGACAGTCGATCTTGGTCAGTCTCGTTATATCGAGACAGTTTTGGGGTGGGGGCACTCAATGGAAAGTACACATAAAAGCGTAAACACTCTGAAACACAGTGAAGACTGAATACTGAGTGTGCAGTGGTTTCACCAGTTAAAATAACATTGTTGAAGGCTTTCTAAAAGAGTTAAATGTAAAATCCTTTAGGACAGGGAACAAAATAGAAATCCACAAATACCTACTGTACATCACACAATCTCCAGAGTAAACAGCATGCCTAAAATGTCTTGACAGTCAACTCATTACAAGGAAATATTTATATGAGCTGGCGTCATTGTGCATTGGCTTTGGAAAGGGGCTGACAATTTTGCCCAATGCTGTAGCAATACTTTTGATGTACACAGGTATACATACCCTGCAACAGGGTCCAAAACAATAGCCCTGGGCTCATCCAGGTCTTCAGAGATGAGGATCTTGCGCATGGTACCATTAAGTCGGGTCACCTCGATGCGGTCAGTGCCCGTGTCTGTCCAGTACAGGTTGCGGGCCACCCAGTCGACCGCAATACCATCCGGGTGATGAACCTGTGAAGTGACCAAAAACTGGCTCCCACTACCATCCAAGTAGGAGCGCCGGATAGCCCGCACATCATCATCTGTCCAGTAGACGTGGCCCTCCACGGGGTCGTAATCGATGGCAATGGCATGCCGGATGTCTTCAGTGTTCAGCACAATGTCAGTGAAGTCAGCTGTATCCAGAGAGATGCGTCGCAAATCTGTGCGTCGGGCTAGAAGCAACAGCTGAGTAGCACCTGGTCGGACACAACGGGGACCAATCAGAAATTCATGCCACAAAGGTTAAGCTATTCTGTTAATGCTATTGTAATTAAGGGAAACCTTGTGTGTCAACTTCTACATAATGACCACTGTACTAATTTTGTTTAGAGCCATATAACACCACCACAAATAAGGGCTAATTTATCCAGAAATACTGAAAAGATATATCCAGGACCTAAACTGAATAGTGCACAGTCATTCACAAAACCCTGAGAAATACCATCCTTACTGAATTCACAGCTTATAAAAGGAAAGATCTTTTTGAGCCAACCACTGTAAGGTTTATAGTAAGTACTATAGATGGTAGCACATTTCCCATTTAAAGGACATTCTCTTTAAGACTGGGCAACAGCCAGTTAAGTTTTCTTGTTGATACATGCCTGTGGTATTTTCCTAGCTCAAACCCCTCACAACCAATGTAAAACTGTACCAGTATCTATCTTTCATTTTCTATTAATCCTGAAAGCCCTCGCCCATTCTGTGTGGTGTAAAATGGGTATTGGGGGCAAGCTCTACAGGGCCACTCTGGACAATCAGGCATTACTAGTACACATTTGTTCAGGCACTGTATGCTGCAATCCCATGGCCCAGCCAGCACAGTGAACCAGGACAAAACTATTCTCTCTGATGGTGTTATGAGCACAGCTGAAAGTTTTTTTTTTTTTTTTTTTTAAAAGCTTTTTCTGTACAGGATGGGGCTTTATGGGAAATAATGCTTAGAGTAATGCTATACTGTATAGTGCCTGCTGTTTACAATCAGAGGAGCAATGGCATCTCCCAATATCTTATGTATTATGTACTTCAACAATGATTCTCTTAAACCCCAGATACTTCATTCAAAACTGTACTGGACAGCTGGTAGTACAGTGGTTACAGCTGCTGCCTTTGGCCCTAAAGGTCACTGGTTCAATTCTCACCTCCAGCTGTAATACCCAGCAGCAGCTTCACAGAGCTATGTAGGAGTGTTTTATTTCAACAAGTGAAAGGAGTGGGGCCAAAACAAATGTGGTTTGATTGCCTTCAACAAATGCCCTTCTCACAACATCCATTACATGTCTGAGGAAACAAACCAGAAAGTACAAAAACAGCAAAGCCATAAATCAGAGGTGGAAAGAAGTGGAGGTTTCCATGGCAACTACTAGGTCAGTGAGTGTCAGGAACGGTCATGAACACCAGACAGACAAAAGGGGAGGGGGTATCCATCCAAAAAACCGAGTCTCAGATTGTTTCTTAAAGACAAGGCAGTTAATGAAAAAGGCCGCAAACACTGATGCACTGGTTACTTGCATTACAAATATTTTGGTTACAAAAAACAAAACAAAAAAAAAATCCTCCACAGCTGTATTTGCTAAAATTTGTCTGTTACACTGCGTATCTTATGCTGTAAAAATAACCAGCTGTATGCAAAATATATTAGAAAAAAAGGCTAAATGGGAGTGTGGGACATCCTATTCTGTGGCACACCTAGTCAGTTTTCTGTTGGTTTCCACAAGAATACTTTGAATAATCGAGATCTTAAATTTTCTAACATTAATGAAAGCTAATAGTTACAGCACCTTTACAATATTCTGATGACATTTACTTGGACATAATTTCTTTCATCTTAAATTTTACAGCAACAAAAAAAAAAAAAAGGTAATTGAACTTTATCCCAGAAATTTCTGAGATGTATGTTACTTTGTTGAAAAGCACCCGCAAACTGAAAAAATACGTATGTAAATGTAAATTGTGATGCTATCATTCAGAAATGACAGATGATGCGTGTGGACAGCTATGTAATTCTATCCACCACGCATCATCCAGTGCCTGCAATAAAGCATGAAACACACATACTAACTGAAGCCGCTTATCCCAGGTGGGGTCGCGGCAAGCCGGAGCCTAACCTGGCAATACAGGGCGCAAGGCTAGAGGGGGAAGGGACACACCCAGGACAGGACGCCAGTCCATCGCAGAGCACCCCAAGCGGGACTCGAACCCCAGACCCACCAGAGAGCAGGCACAGGCCAAACCCGCTGCACCACCATGCCACCAAGGACGAAACGGCAAACGTTCAATACTTTTCCTTCAACAGAGGCTGCTAATGTTCATGTCCTTAAAAGTGGACATCCAATGCCACAGATCTGATAGATAAATTACAAGCACAAAAAGCAAAAGAGGAAGAAAAAGTGGGGAGGGGAACATACTGAGATGTTCCATTACAGACTGTGCTGAAAATTGATCACTCTCAAAAGTCACCCCAAAGTCTTCCTCCTCCACAAAGCTCACTTACCAAATGCATGTGTTTTAGGATTTCATAACAGCAATTAGGTCAGAGGTTGACTGATCTCTGCACAAGTACTGAGGATCAGGACTGTCTTTTAAAGAGCCACTGCTTCAAATTCTGGGGAAAACCCTTGAGGATTTTTTTTTCTTTACTGTGAACAAGTTCCTTTACCTGCATTAGCACATCAAATTGCATACGTGGGTGAAAACTAATGGAACCCCATTCAGCCCTGTTAAGCTAATAGACAGTATAAAGCACTTAAACCATGCAGCCATATGTATCATTGAGAAAGTAAGTGCTGTCTCCATGCAGGGTAATCTGCAGTGTGGTCTTTCAAACTTACCCTCCCGACAGGTCCGACCATCTTCCAGTAGCTGCACGCCAGTGGGGCAGGCACACTGGTAAAAGGGTTTTGTGGGTGAGAGCAGGCATAGGTGGGAGCAGTTGCCGTTCTTCAACGTACATGGGTTCATCAGGGCTTCAGACACAAATCAGGTGAGATGTTAAAGCAATGGCACAGCCCTGAACACAAACTATGAGCTCAATCACTCAGGTACACAAGATGTTTCTTAAAAGTTATTTGACCCTGCTACGAACCCCAAGAAGCCCGCACTAAAGGATCTAACGCAGTAAAGCATGTATGAAGCAACACCATCAACAAAAGGCCATCCAGTCACCTGATGGAAGTGCAGTGTAACCTGATGCAATAATTTAAGCCTGGGCAGTCAGAGCAACTCCTGGGCTCTCACTTAAGCATTAGACATTTTCTGCATTCTACCAGAGGAAGAAACAGAGCAGCTATTGTTTCCAGTGCCAGAGAACCAAAAAAGGCAATTTTGCAGTAATCACTTCTAAAGAATAATACCATTACAAAACAAATCCCAGAAACACTTGTGCATTGTTTCTAGAGACGTGAAAAAAGAGGAAACGATTAAGGGAAATGGGGGGGGGGGATTAAAAACACACGTCTTGGAGGAGAAACCTTAAAGGCTCATCTCGAAAAGCTCTGATATTTTCACACTGTGCCACGCATATTCCTCCAACATGGACATAAGCATGGCCTTGATCATACCAAGCGGCTGCCGGTCCTCGCTATACACATGGAGGTCCATGGGGGAGAAGATGTTGGTGTGGACCTCCTGCCGGTCCTCGCCTGTCTTCTTGTTGCAGGAATGGATTGAGTGGGTGTTCCAATCTGTCCAGAAGAGTGTGTCCTGGTAGAGAGTGAGGGCGAAGGGGTGTGGGAGCGAGCCCTTCACTACCACCTCCCTGACAGACACAGAGAAGGCATTTTATCTTTTGCTTTTATAATGGTCAGTTTATGAGCATTAATACTGGAACACAAGGCAACATGTTACAAAAGCATTTTTGAACCTGGGAATGAAACCAATCTGTCAATCAATGGCTCTTAATGTGAATTTCACCAGACCGATGACAAAGCTATTATTATAAATTATACTTCCATTGCGAGCCATTTAAACTGAAAATGAAACAAGTCACACAAAACGTGCAGAAAGATAGAATGTTACAGCATGCTTCCTTACTGAGTGCAGATTAGAGATGAATCGATTGACAGTTAAAGTACTTTAGTCTTTATGAATGTATAAATTTGCATTGACAATAGTATCCTGAGATAAGACCTGACGAAAATTACACGGAATGTTCCAAGACTAAGAGGCAGCAGAAAAGTGGTGAGGGGAAGCATACCGCAAGCTGCCATCCAGACTGGATCGGTGAATGAAATTATACTTTGCATCTGCCCAGTAAAGCTTAAGCTCGGTGTAGTCCAGCGTCAGTCCGTTTGGCCAGTAGATTTCGCTGTCCACGATTATTGATCGACTTGACCCATCCATTCCCGCCCGTTCAATTTTCGGAATTTCCCCCCAGTCTGTCCAGTACATGTACCTTCAGAAAGAAATGGAAACGAATGTAAATCAGATCAATTTAAAACAGAAAACAATGAAGTACTGGTATTATTAGTTATAAATACAGTGGAAAACTCCAAGGGGCATACTATGTGGTAGAGCTGCCCACAGGGCTGCAAGGACACCAAAGTTCAGCCACAGAAAGTACAGGGCTTTTGCCCTTTCTTCTGATCACCAGCTGGCTCCCCACAGCATGGGGTGGATACAGCTTATGGACAAAAGGGACACAATGCAACCAATTCAACATTGTAGCACTAGAAGCACAGCACAGGGAGCCAGCAGGCTCTTGTTTTGCAAATGCCAAGCCACAGGTGATCACAACCTCCTTCATCCACTTTTCATTGACATTAGAGCTACGGCAGTAATATGAAGATCTGCCCTGCCATTTTCTGTTCTTGCATACAAAGGGTCACCAGTGGAAACGATGTCCTTGATCAGTGATTGAAAGGAAAGCCATATCATTTAAGGAAATCTAGAACAGGAGGAAAGGAATAAGACAAATGCAAACTGCCATGATTTTTATACTTGAAAAGTTTGCAGCTTTTTAACTGAAAAGGGGTTTTTCAATTTTGAAAATATTGCTGCGTAAAGTTGCATATTATTCATATTAATCTGATACATTAATTCCAGCCAATTTATAATACTATATATTTTACAAAAATTATATATAGTCTTATAAGCATAAATGGTCACACAGCAGGTAGTAGCGCTACCTAACAATTCCTGGGCTGTGGTTTCATTACACCTCAATCCGTGTGAAGTTTAAATACTCATTGTGTTTACATGTCTCCTCTAGGTGGTCTGGCTTCCCCCCACAAACCAAACGTGTTTCAAGTGAATTGGTAACTCCAAATTGCCCCTAGTGTGTGAATGAATGTGTGTGATTGCTCTGAGATGGACTGGTATCCCATGCAAGGCTTTTCCTGCTTCATAAACTAAAACAGAATCCAGACCACCTTGACCTTGTAGTAGGCATGCGGCCATTGATAACTACTACCTACCTTATGATGGCACAATTAACTCATCCAAATTTATGAGAAAAATTTTGTCTTTCATAGTGTAATCAACTGAGGGGAAAAATACCAAAACTATAAACAGACATGTTTTCAATATGAAACATATATTAACCTGATACATTATACTGTAAAAGCAATCAACACTGTGCTTAAAGCATGTTAACAGCCAATATGTGGCAGCATGACTTGGGTCTTTGACTTTGAAACCTGTGTGTTTTTCTATAAAGCTCTTTCTATAAGTCACTCTGTTCCCTACCTTACAACCTTCGTCTCACTGTGGTCTCTAACAGGCCCCTCAAAATCACCCACACTACATTCCTGGCTACCTTTAAATCCAGGCTGAACAAGGCACATGTTAAGAATCACTTTCAATTAACACAGTGGACTGCTTTCCCTCTTTCTCTGTCATTTTTTTGTATTTTTAACTTATTTTGTATTCGTAGTATACGGTATTCAATCTGACTCAGGAAAGCAATAACACAGAAAATGTAAAACGTAGTGGAGGAGGGGTCTCTCTCTCTACCTGCTCTGTGTCACCACATTTCCACAAATCTAATGGCAATGCCAAACACAGCCAATAGCACTGTATGTCACAGAGAGTTTCTGCTCTGCTGAATTATTTTACAATACATATATTGGCGGAACACTAGTCTCATAGCAAGACCAAATCAAGAACATCTATAATGCTGACCTGTTCTTGTACCACCTTCTGTAGCACAAACCCAGACTCCATCCCATCTTGACTGCATGGTTCTCCTGCAAGCAAGAGGCACCCATCCACTGATGAGATTTGTGAAGCTCTCAGAACTCATCTTCTAATCATGGTGAACACTTATGAACTACTATTAAAGTAAGAGCCCTGAGATATTCCCTGATGATTTTCTGGAGAAAGTGAAACTGTACAGGAAGGTGCCTTTACAAAGGAAAATATTTGTTTGGAAGGAGAGAGAAGGAGTGGAGTGATTTGTCAGGGTGATATATCCTGTGATTTTGCATGAACACAAAAGAAGAGAGCAGCCACAGGAGTCCTGTGCTAATGGATGCTTTTGTTTCCCAAAATTGGCCTCTGACACCCCAAACAGCTGGAGTGCCTCCTCCCCTAGCAACACAGCCACCCCCTACTCAACCGCCATGGACAAAATACATCAAGTACGACAGGACATATGCAATGACCCCCCCCCACGCTGGGAGGTGGTGAAGGGGTAAGTCCCATGTGCTGATTGGTCCTCAGGCACTGGGGTGGGGGTGGGTGTTTTGTCAAACAGGACATTCACACATTTGTATGAAAGACAATGATCTGCTCCATGTCTCCCTCCCTCTGGGCAATTGTGGGTTTCTTTACAAGTAGAACTGGATTACATTGACAAGTGATTTGGCACATTTTTGAACACTTTGTTCAAAGGCAACACTGGATGGAAACCAGAGTGTACTGTTAATACTTTAGGATGTTAGTATACTAACAACATATCCTTATATGAGTCTCAACCATAACCCAGTGAACTTACTGAAATAAAAAACAAAAATACAAGACTTCTCAGAAGGTTTAAAAGCCAGAAATACTGGTTACCTAGTCTGGCTAATCCTCAGTATCTTCTATGTGGCAACCAGGAACATGTACAATATGAATGAAGAGGTGTTTACAGAGAGGGAACTGCCCTCCAGACAGAAAATAACAGTGTATGAACACCACTAATTAGCATAACAGCCTTGCTATAATTATCAGGGCACAGACATGGTTACAGCTGCACATTTGGCTGTACTGAGGTGGAGTCTGCTGACCCCATAAGCACCATAAAAGACAAAACATTTCAGTTAAACAGCTACCAGTGGGTCTTATCTCTCATCTTGTTTTATAATTTTCACAGAACAGGTCCAGTCATCTTAGAAGAAACGTGCAACAAATGCAAAAGAAAATGGAAAAACAAATACACCTCTGCAGATCTGGTCAGTTACATAAACCCTGCTGTGCTACATACATCACAGCAACAAAAGATATGCATCACAATAAAACTCATACCACTTTGTTTTAAACTTCTGTGCTAAAATTCACATAGAGCTGGTCAGATAATGGGAGCGAGAGCCATGCAAACAGAGACTGTGTGCCAAGAAGGTGAGAAGTACAAACCAAAAGTATAAACAAACAACGGACTTTTAAGGCATGGGTTCTGATGAGCCTGTAAACACTGTGTGCCTGACACAGCGAGTCTGGGAATGCAGTGGAAAGTGGTTTGGTTACACAAGCCAGGCAGTGGAGTGTGGTGGAGCCAGTGCAGAGACAAGAGGGGTGTAAACTGGTTGAACGTGAGAGGGTGAAATCTGAGGGGAACAAGCACAGAACAGTGCCACGGCCACGCAGCCCCACTCTCTTGTACAAGTATTCCATCAGCTAAGACAAGGGCATGCTAGAGGCTGTCATTACCAGAGGTTAAGAGAGGTCAGTGTTGGAGAAGGACTTCTGAACAGAATCACACTGGGGGGTTCAGAAGGACAAGGGTGGGGTTGCATCCAGCTGGGGTGGGACTGTTAATGAGACTAATTTTGCAGTTCTCAAAAACTTTCTCTGCAACTGCACAAGAGCACTTAGCTGTCCTCATCATGTGCATGTAAATTTAGCACATGCTATACAAACCAAGCTCAAATCTTTCAAAAAATTTCCTTTTCAAAGATACTCAATCACTGCAGGCTTTTTGCAGTATTTCAAAATTGGCTTTGACAAAGTATAAAAATGTACTGATAACCCACTGCCCTACATTTGCATCAGACCATGGCATAAGCTTGTTCCAGGGTCAATTCACATGGGTATCACTATAGGCGTGGCCAAGAAACCAAGGTTTCATTATTTTTATGACTGCCATATATTTAAAGGATCCAACAAATGGATACTCAGAATAAGAAAGCTGGCAAGGACATGAAGTTGCAATCTGAAAGTTGCTAGTTAGTTACTCTTCACTATGATAGTAAAAGTGTTACAGAATGAACACAGTAAAGCTACAATTGGGGTATGCAGGCATTGGTTGAACACAGTAAATATCTTAGAATAAGCAACAAAACACCTTTCTGCAGCAGTGTTGAATTATGCACGACGTGCAAAGCCATAATAAGACGGCATAAACCAGGAAAATTGTGAAAGCAAAATGAAGGCAGAAAATGCCCTCCTTTGTGGCCTTTGACTGTGAATAAGACAAGCTGCAGCGTGTCCAGAGGCCACGTTAGGGTTATAACGGCATTCGTTAAACTGATTTCATTTCTCCGGGAACACAATCACAAAACACATGAGCCCTCATGTATCATTTATGTACCACATACTTTAGTTAAAAATATCTTGCCCTTCCTTATAAACTGCTTTTGTCAGAAGGCCTACAGAGCAGTATTTTAACACTTTAGTTTTGTATGTTACTAGCAAGCAATGTTCATTATTTACACTTTAACCATGTTTGTGCTTAATTCAGGGATTAAAATCTCAACATTGCCCTCAAATTTACACACTACAGTGTGTGAGAATCAGTTGAAAAACTGGGTTTTATTGAACTGCTATAAAATAAATCCAAAATGGAGAGATCCAAGGTAAATGGGAACATAGCAACAGGTGAGCCCATCACCTAGTGGTGTTGCACACAGTTTAGCCATCTGTGCAGTGTGACCTCTCATTACAAAAGTTTTACAATACCAACATTTTTCAAAACCCTTCTGTAAAACAGGCTACCAGTCCTTGATCCAGTATATCACACAGTTCCAATAAGCACATGTCAAAATCATAATGGTACAAATTCAAGGAGTCACAGAGCCATCCGTTGGCAGGTGTGCATACAAACACCCTTGTAAGAGTGGAGGTACATCCTGCTGCATGCAATGTAGCTTGTCCAGGTAAGAGCTGGGAATAGCAATGATATGGCACACTTGCACTATGAACTCCCATCAAGTCCTATTAGTACGGAAAGGGCACCACTGACAGGCCTTGGCTCTTAATCCATGTACATATCTTCCAGGACTGTTTAAACAGGAAGCAATCAGATACAATGTGCATCTCCCTCTAGAAAGCCTTGGAACCAAAATAAAGGGGAAAGGAGTCGTGGATCAGGCTTTCAAAAGACTGCCGTACTATAAGGTAAACCCCCACCTGCTGTGCCACGCTAAGCTACCCATGGCCTGAGACGTTGCAAATGCCTACCCATTGCCCCCTCCAGCAATGCCTACCCATTGCCCCCTCCAGCCCTATGCCCCTCTTCTATGGAGAGCAAAGCCAAAGGCATTAATCAGCTTCTCTGGTGCCACACAAGTTCAGCATTTAGGTCATTAGAGAGATTTTCTCTTGGAGAGAAAACTGTACAGACAATCACCAGCAATAACAAGAAAAATCACCACAGAAGATTAGGCTACTGAGGTGGGATGACAAAGGGATTTAGACTTCCGTGAAGAACCCCTGTGCTTTCTGTCAGGGATGCGCTGCTATTAAGACAGGCTGTTAAATTTAAGAGGACATTTTACTGTTAAATCTTAGGGAATCAAACAGGTTGTAATCTTTTGGCCCCTGCAGGATGATCTGGGGGCTTTCCATTAGAACCGACGTGACCAGCCACACAAACTAAAGCTTCCATGAGTCTCTGTGCTTCACATACACTTTCAGCTTTGCAAGCATCCTCCACTGTTGATGTGACCACCAGGATACTGGCTCCATATTTCTCATAGTGGTAATGCTATAGCACCCAGTAATTCAACCCCGCATTCATTTATTTGTATGACCAAAGCTCACTTGAAATAAAGCGAAAACTTCAAGTAACCATTTGACCAACTGACAAAACAGACATGCTCAATGTTCTATTATAGAGAGGCAGGGAAAATGGAATGCAGTAGCTATGCAACAACACTTGGTGATCCATCTCATACAGCTCAGCTGGTTTCACTTGGCCTGACCAGGGCTTATGAACACCAAGGCTACAAGTTTCAGATTTACTTGCGAGTTCTTTCCATTGTCTCAGATATGACAAAAACGACATGTTATGTTTGGATTGGGATGAAAAAATGTAAGGCTTTGTGGTTTGTTAAGGTTCTAGTACTAAACAAGCCATCAGTCAGCTATTTACACAGCCACACAAATAGCTGTGGGGTGGAGGGGACTGGTTTGTTTTCAGAGTAAGAAAATCAAAAACATGATCATCTCGCATACATTTTTCATCTGACTATAAAACCATAAAAGTAAAAGGCAACTTAGGTTAAAGAAAAAAATACATTTCAGATGAATCAATGCCTTGGAACTCTGTACTTATGTGGAACTAGGTCCACAGTAATAACAGAAAACAATCTTCACTGAGAAATTGTCGATTTTGTCTACACCAGCACTAATTTTCATGCAGAGTTCATGCATTAGACTTGTAACACAGAAGTGGGGGGGGTGATAATTAAAAAGCTTCCTAATGCATTCACACAATGGAGTAATTACAGGGCTGTAGGCCAAGCGCTGGCTCCTCTATGCTCTGCCAGGAACCAAGACCTGTCCGGATGCCTGCGCAGAATGTTCAGAGACATCCCCCTCTACCATAATCGCTCCCCCAACCTGCCATGGTCCAAAGTATGGGGTGTAATTAAAATAAAACCTATGAATACATTATGAGCAGCTTTTATCAAAGCCCTAGAGAATTAAAATGCTAATTCCCACATCTCTCTAGTGATGGACGAGATGCGTAATTTGATGGCAACGGGTGACAAGAAGTGCAGGACATGGACCAGTCCCAATCTGCAGCATCCACCCCCACTACTACCAGCACTAAGCGAGATCCTGAATACCTTAAGACAAACCTACGGAATTCAGGTTTTGCTGAATAGTAACCCCAAAAATAAGTCAACTACATTTTATCAGTCAATGTTCAGATTTGTAGGAAATACACTATAGGACAGCTGGCAGTTAAGTGTGCAATGGCCACTTGTGTTCATCTTCAGCTTTTCATACATTGAGATTAGAACAAGCTAACCAAAAGAGATGCTTTTGTAGTCTTTTTCCTCTAGAGTTTCCTAATGGCTAACATATATAGTATTGCTTTACAACCAAGGTTCTTTGTAATAGCATCATTTGTCTCAGTACATGTAAACTCATTTTTGCAGCATGCTTTCCAACTCCTCAGACTGAGGTCTGCAGATAATCAGTTTATATTTATAAAGCGTACAACTAATTCCTTAGAATTTTGTAAAGAAGTCATCACTGATAGCCAAGAAGTGTCATTTGTAACAAGCGCTGTCTGCTAAAGGTACGTTCCATGCCCACCTCTTTCCTCTCCTTCACACAGGTAGACAAGTTACTCGCCCAGGGGGTAGCTGTTCACGCAAGTCTGGCCCATATCTCTTGCAGTTGTTTGCCTGTGGCAGGACTTCAAAGGGGAGCAGACTCGCATGGGACAGACATCACCTTGAGCCTGAGCATGGCCAGGCACTGCTGGGCACAGTATACAGGCTAAGGGGAGGGGGAGTGCTGCTCATGGAAATTTACAGCATACTCTGGACCACTGAGAAGAAAATGACACTTCAGACAATGCCCACCCAGCATCATTCCTCCCAACTGGGTGTCAAAATGCATAAGTTCTGAAAATACCAGCAAATGACTTATGCTGTGAAGCTATACAATAAGTTTGGCTTTTTTAATTCACATGGAGGGCTAATTGGTGGCTTCCATGTACACAGCAGGTGGTGAGCGTAAGACTGAAAGAGGGGGGTATAAAGTCATGGAAATGCATCAAGTTCTCATCCTCAGGTTTCAGATGAAATTCCAAAAAATAATAAAAACACAGGCTGAAGTTTTGCGCAGCTGGGAACCCTCTCAGATCTGCTCAAAGGAAGCAGTAACTAATACCCCTGAGATTCATTTGCATGCTTCTTAAAAAAAAAAAAAAATGTAGCAACAGTGTAAGCAGAGTCACAACCATAATACACTGGACAGTTGTCTCAACTTGGGATGAGTGGATTAGGACTGGTGGCCTGTGCCAACATGGGTGGGACACAAAAACTGCTGGACCAAGTTTATAAATAGCATAGAAGCCAGGGGCTCCCTGGGGTGAAAAAAAGCTAAGACCTTACACACAACCAATAGAAGTTAAAAGAAATATGCTTGTTACCGGTGGACTGAGTTCATCTCTAGGGAGCACATTCTAAATGAATATTTGTATGCAAGAATGATAAAAAAAGAAAAGGAAAAAAGTACAGGAAGAAATTGAACATTTTGTAAAGCAATACAGTGCTTTTATTCCATTTGAATACAAACAAAAGAGAAGAGGGGATTATTTCCTCCATGGTAAAGACCACCTGTCCTAGACCCCTGGACCCTGACATTACGCTGTTGACAGAAACAAAGGGCACTTGTGCCACCAGGGGCTATCGCATGGCATGATGGGACCATGCTTCCAACAAAGTCAATGACACATGGGAGGCCAGTAAGACCCTCCACACAGTAGTGTCTGGTTCCCCAGTCCCCAACAAACCTGCACCTAAATTGCATTTTTTGTCAGCAGATAGCAAAATTAAACAAACACTTGGATGTTCACTTCAGGACCCTGTTCTGAAGTTCACACTATTAAGGTAAATTTTGGTTGCATAGTCACATGCACACAGGCTCCTTTATTCAGAACCACATAAACAGGACACAGGACCTTTATACTCCTATTTGCTGTATATGACATTTCAACCTACAGCTCTGTTCATTATTTTGCCATGTAAACAACAACAGATATAACTAACCTGAGGGGAAACTCCTAAACACACGTGCCCCACAAACAGGCAGACACAAAGTTTCCACCACAATGAAAAGAACTTCTGCCACACCATTGTTAGTGCTCCATAAATAAAGTATCACTTACTGAGCTGTGTTCTGACAGTAAAAGCAACAGACATTCAGCAGGGGAAGCCAGATCCTTTCCAGGCTCCTCCCACTTAGCACAGCAGTTGGAGGCAAACTTACACCTCAGGTTGGGCATCACAAGCACATATGGCAGCGTCACAGCTTAACTGTGATCCGGCAAACGAGTGCATTTTTCACTTCATTATACATGCGAAACGCATCGGTTTCCCAGGGAATGACAAGAGACAGACTCTGTCTTCGTCCAGCAGCAGGCACACTTTTGGCCCTCCAAATTGTCACACAAATGAAGGCAAGAAAGACACAGACTGGAAGCAGATGACTGCTAAAAACATTCCACAAGTACTTTGAGAGATGACTATAAATATTGATACTGATGAAAATGTGCAGGAAAATACATATGTAGCAGTAGGAAAAAAAAAAAAAAAGTAGAGGAAGTGAAAAATGTCAAAAAAAAGTGGTGGAGAACCTAAAGGCTTTCATGATGAATAGCGAAAGGTATCAATATATGTAATCATATTCCCATCATAAATGTGACTGGTGGGACACTTGCAGTGATTTAAAATCAATACACACTAGCACAAATTGAAGGAAGGGTCCTAAAGGTTTTAGATTTCTTAATGGACAGAAACTTGACAGCTTGTCTTCTATTTCATATGTGTTGCAAAGTAACACCACTACCAATGATCCTGTAAACCTACTGGTATATCAACTGTGTCTATGAAGGGGGGCTCTTGCTTGGTATTCTAGGTAAATGCATTAATATTACTGGTTTCTTTGAGAGGAATAAGTAGCTCCAAGCTAAGCCTTGGACATCAAACTATTCAGTTTGTCAGGTACGTATTATTTTGGTTATATTTCTGGATTCACGCCAATTCTCAGTTGTATTAATGAATTAAATTCAGCAGGCAATAATATTATCCAGAAGAGCTACTCTTCACATGTGGATCAATGCCTGCAAACCCATGAAACTCAGAGAAATACTGGGGTCCACAGCGGATTAAACCTGGGCAGGTGCACGTAAGGAATGGCTGCCAAATATATGGCTAGGGAGACATGTACTATGAAGATGTTAAGATGTAAAGGTCCTCTATCCACAGCATTCTGCCATCATTCACACTAAAGAGGAAATGTGAGCCATTTAACTTGCACACATACCATCACCCTGAGTAATTCTCCAGGTACACAGTATCCGATCGTGACAAGTGATCAAGGATAGCAATGGCATATTGGTACAGAGGGAATTCCCACTGCGTGACAGAAAAACAACAGTACAAGAAAGGGTTCACCACATAATTGATCTCAATTCTTGAGGACCCTACCAATGTACCTTTCAGGAAATTTTAATTGTGTGAAATTTTTTCACTTTGACAGCTGAGTTTAAAGGAAAATGAGTGCATTTTGTTCAAGTGATTAAACTTGACCATTCAGGAAAATAAGATGCTATTCTGAAAGTTATTTACATCCTGCAGTAAATGCCACTAAAACAGACTTCTGAAAGGTGATACTCTGCATGCCAGCAGATTCCTACCCCCATCCCTTTGTACACTAGAGCAAAGTAAAACCACTAAACAAGGGACAGCAGCATTGCTTGCATTAGAGGCTGTGGGTACCTCATATCCATAAGTGTCTCACTGCCTCGGTTGTCCCATTTCCTGCAGGTATTTTCTCCCTCAATTAAAACCTTTCAGGTCTTTATAGAGAGCATTTGTGGTATCATTTGGCCAAGAGTGCTCATTTCAATTTTTATCATGTTGAGAAAAATGGAGCTTTAGGGAAAAGGTGTTCAACAAAAAGGTGCAACTGTAATCATAATGGTAATGGAATATGAGATTCAAAATTCAACTTCAACAAGCAAGTCAAAATCTATGTTATGCAGAGAGATCAACTGTGTAAGAGACTGACAGTAATGGTTCCCTTGAGTGATCAATAGACAACATTTTCTGAGACACCAAATGCAGATGACAGCAGATGTTTATTATATTACCGTAACATCCAGACTTTACAAGAAAAGCATGAATTACACTGAACCAAGGAAGAGAGGGGAAAATTTTTTTTTTTTCCAAGTAACAGCTTGAGGAGTAAATAAATGTGAAACAATGCCATTTAAATTTCTACTACTCAAGTCTTATGGTCAACCAGAAAAAAATCATAGCACTTAAAAACTGATCCCTTGTTCTTGGGTACACAGAACAGCAGTTGCAATCAGAAAGCCAGGCTAAACAAAGACTCCAATTTATACAACAGACTGAAGTGCGCTGACCTTAAGTAAACCACAAAGCAAGCAGAAGAGTGATTAGCCTCTCACTGAGAGATCACACCATGACCTGTTTGTTGCCCTTCCTTGGGGAGCAGATGCCTTTATAATCACACGCTGATATAAAGCATTCCGAAGGTGCCGCTGCACGAATGCACTGCAGACTCCCCTTACATGGAACCGAATACAACAACTCACATGTCCGCCCCTTTCCTAGGGAGGGGGAAAAGAGGTCTTTGTTCAGGACTGAGATTAGGCACTTTCCCCAAAGAGCTCCCTGAGCAGTTTGAAACCCAATCTGGCCAGAGCCAACAGAAGTTGAATTTTTTCTCACGCAACCCAAACAAGACAGACTATTCTATCAGAGAAACACTGACTCACCCTCTCGCTGGATCTAGGGCTATAGCCCTTGGCTGGTCCAAGTCCTGCCAGAAGAGCACTTTGCGTAAAGACCCATCAAGTTCTGCCACCTCAATGCGGTTGGTCTCTGAGTCGGTCCAGTAAAGCTTGGCTCCAAGCCAATCGCAGGCCAGACCATCAGGTGAGGCCAAGCCTGATACCACTGTTATGGGGGGGCCAGCCGATTGGTTCAGGGAGATGCACTTGATGGCCTCCTCACTGACATCGCTCCAATAGATGAGACCATGGTCAAAGACGAAGTCCACGGCTGCCGCATCCTCCAGGCCGCTCACCACCACCGTAGCATTGCCCTTGCTCTGCGCTGCATCCACCAACCGTAAGTCCCGCCGGTTTGCATACAGCAGCAGTGGCGTGCCTGGAGGATGGAGAAAAAACATGGCAATATAAACATATCACAAACACATAGTGCAGATCAAAAGTGCAAGTAGCCTTAAAACAAATAGAAAAACACTTCAATAGATAAAACTCATATGCAAAAACAGGATTCATTGCCTGCTACCTACAGGGTAACTCCTCCCACTACACAAGCCACCATTTACACACCAGCACTAGAATGCTGTTCACTCATGCTTAGTTGCCCTCAAACCTGTAGAAACATCTCCTCACTTTAAGCACATGGTTAGATTAGGCAGAAGTAGTCACCATGCATAAAGTATTACTGTGTGTCTGCAGTCCCTGGGAACAATGATCTAAAATGCAGCTCAACACATGTTTTTTTTTTTTTTTTCTTTAAAAAAAAAAAAAAAAAAAAAGTGCTGGAGAAGACCAAACCAGGGATTCGTGTCAGTACACACTACAGCTGGAAGGTGATTCACATCAGAATGTCATGCAGATGGAGGGAATTTAAAATTCAAATCATTCCACTTAACATGTGTTAGACCCAAATAACAGCTTCCTTGGCATTCAAGCATTTACATTTATTCATTTAGCTGATGCTTTTCTTCAAAACAACTTACACTGTTAAGGTTACAATTATTTACCTATTTTTACAGCTGGGTAATTTTACAGGAGCAATATTAGGGAAAGTGCCTTGCTCAAGGGTACTACACCCAGAGGGGGATCAAACCTGTGACCTGTGGATTCAAAGGAAGTAGCTCTAACCACTATGCTACCAGCTATCCCCTTACAACAAACGAATGAAGCATTTAATCCCAAAACTTCCAAGGCTTAGGACCGCAGCTAAGCAGTTATTGCAATACAGTACGTTGCAGAGGGGTAAAAACAGCACCCCCATTCATTAAGTCCCAATGGAATGTCTACCACGACTGCTGACCACACACTTCACAGCATTTTATATTAAATGAACTTTATACTGTAATACAAATCATTTACACGTATGTTTAATGAACTGTCCCAGCTCAATTCAGTGGAGCAGTTCTTATTTTAGCGGCTGACAGTAACTCTATATGTAGACCACTGTAAGCACACGTTGTCAATTTTCTTCCACAGTAAAATGGTAACCGAGACGAGGCACTAACCCATTGTCCATTCCAGGTTTGTGGCTTGGATGAATTTTCATTATTCCAATTCCCCTCCTCCACTGTGGCAGCACAGCCACAAGAGTTTGCTTTGTTTACTGATCTGGATAAGTTCCCCAAAACCCCCAACTAGAGCCCAACAAAGACTGAATGAAATAGAGGCCTAGTTGAACTCATGTGATAATGAGAGGAATTTTCTGGTTCTGAACAAATTCTCTCTCTCTACCACTTTATAGATATTGGTCAGGAGTTTCTCAGAAGAGGGTGACAATACTACCCAAATGACTGGTTTGGACATAAAAGCCAGCTGAGGAAGGCATAATACAACAGCATGGGAAGACATTGATCCTATACTGATGTGTATTCATGCTACTTTTCTCCATGCGTAGTGGTAGCCTTGCCTAGACACTAAACGCTAGTGGGGGGGAAACTAAATCAACACTTTAAGATGAGACACTCCTTTACCTCACCCTGTCAAGATCCTTTTCTTTTTCAATCACGAAAGCAGCATCACAACAAAGCACGTGTGAACTTCACTAAGGCACCAAGACAGCAGGAAATGCAAAGGGCCAGCAGTAACAAAGCACTAAAGACAGGCACTTGAGATGATTCATAAATTCTATAAACATGAAGAGCAAAATGGATTTACATATGAAAAAACATGTAATTTCATTACTCACAAAGCCTATATCTCCATTTGAACTCCATTTATTATATTGCACCAAATCACGCAAGTGTGTCCAAAGTTTGCACACCTTAAGTACTCATTTTGGAAAAAAGCTCAGTCAAATAGCATGTGTTCACAGGGTATGGTATAGGCTCCTCATTTCAGAAACGCTGGCAGAGATTCAAACCTCAGCCTGACACATTGACTGCGAGTGCCAACGTATCGCTATCACGGTCAACCTCAAGTTTCCGTACTTCTGACCGACAGGCTGTTTTTTAACATGGGGAATTTCCTTCTGTAAATATTTATGAATTTAGGGAACACCACAAAAGTTCATTGATGTCAGTCCAAAGCTACCACTTCTCCCTGCCAAGTGTAAATGGAAGGAAAAAATTACATTTCATGACACTTAATGTTTGGCCTCTGACATGTTCAGAGTCTTGTTTCACCTTTATCGCTGTAGCAAGATCTGCCCCCTCAACCACCACCCACATGGATACTTCAGCAATATTTTACAGTAATTTGTCTACCACAACACCTTGATCAGCCACAGCTGACTTCTTAACATTGTCTAAAAGAACACACAAAACTGATTTGCCTTTTATATCCCAATGGCAACTTGCTCAGTATCAGTAAATCATTCACACTTATGATCATTTTATCACTTCTGCAAATCTAAGAGGCCTTGTAGGAGTATAAAAACTTTGTTAAATTTTTCCTCCATGTACTTCTGGACATTAAACCCCAATATCAGACTTCAGCAACAATCTGAAGCAACTGAACTGGTTTGTCTCAGAAGCCTATTTTCATGTGTGCAAAGCTATACTGACATATCAGATGACTGTGCTGTCAAAGATTAATACATTATGTAAAACAACACAATCTTAAAATCCAATACCTTCTATATAAAATCTGCCAACAGTATTTTGCCCCTTGTATGTAAACCATAAAAAAGGCCGTCACTTCTCTTCCAGCAAACCTAGCACTGCCCAAAGCAGAATTGCTGTGTACATAACCCAAACAGAGATGAATTTCCACAAAAGCGAAGGCACAGTAACCATGCAACTGATTCGTTATAAAACTTCACTCCCAATTTAACTACATGTTGATTAAAGAATCTTCTGCAGTCACTTAAAACAGCCAATAAATTAGTTCCAATTGTTTGCAATGTATGGTCGGTCAGTTTTCTGTTAAATTGCCCTTAGTGTGATTGAGAGTGTGACTGCCCTACCTTGCACCCTGTCCTTCTAGCACAGGCTCTGGACTAAATCCTCTGCATCAAGAACAGAGAGAAAGACCTAATGAAATTCCATTCGATGCATTACCTTGGTGACCCAACCGATTATCAAACCAATGCGCCTTACATTTCAGTAAGTTATTCTTCAGCGCATGGAATGCCTTCGTCCAAGACAACTTACAGTGTGAAATAAGCAAAATTAACATTGGCTTACTCATTTAAACAGCATGGTAATCTTTCCGGAGTTGTTTAGAGTACCTACTTGGATCAAGAGTGCTAAAGCAGGTGGGGGCCTCAGATCTTTTAGACTCACTGTATGGCAATGTCCTGAACCAGGACATTACCTGGCCTGCAGTCCCAGGAAAAGAACCCAAATTCAGCCCAAGAATACAGAAGCCCTCACCACAGCACAGACCTAATGCGCTGTTCTCCTCCACCAGGCTGACCTCTGACACCCAGCTTAATGTTGTCATCTTAGATAGAAACAAGTCACAAGAGAATCCACCATTCCCTCTGTTTCGAACAAGGAGAAGTCTTCTTGAGAAGAAGCAAGAATTTTGAAAGGGAAGTTCTGGAGAAGAACTAACCAAATCAATGCGAGCAAAGACGTCATGACGACTTTAAGTACCTGACTAAATGTCGATGTAAACAAGTTGAACCAGGCCCTGGTCCAGGGGGTCCATTTGTCGGAGGGGGGTATATATAATATATAAAACAGCAAAAAAAAAAGTTCGAAATAAACATTTTCCAACTGTAGAGCGTGACGCTGGAGTAGAGGCGCGAGCATTCATTTAAGTATAAAATCGCTCTACTTACTTCTTTACAATAAGCATATCATTTACATAAAAAAAGAAAAAAGTTGGAGACAAAGCCAGCGACACGACGACGGCCCGGGCCGGGGAGCCGAAACAAGGAGTTCGTGTGGGAGAAACGACCGACTGCACACATGATGGGAAATGCACTAAACAACAACGCGTACGGTGCAGGACTTCGCGGTGAACGTCTCCGTCGTTTGCCAGTGGACGGGCAAAGTGTCCTGGGCTCCGGGTCGCGGTGCGGTGTCGCTGCAAACGCGGTTAAACAACGTCAAGAGCCGTACGGTGTAAGTAGAGCTCTGCGAAGTTGAAGATGGACGGAAAGACAGACAGAGAGAGAGAGAGAGAGAGAGAGAGACGGCAGAACGACCGGCCAGACTGAGCGCGCCTCCAGCCGAGCAGGGGGCACCAGAGCACGTCCCACGGCCGACCAGGTAGCTCCTCTTCCTCCTCGCCCAGGGCCCCACACAACAGGCCGCCTCCTCCAAACAATAATAAAATGGCCACTTCTCGTGCTGACCGTCTTCCCAACTTTCCCGAAGGGACTGGGGGCGGGAAACGCGCAGCCACGCGCTGAAACTCACCTCGTGTCAGCAGACAAACCGTTGCAAGCAGCACGAGCGCGAGCCGCAGCAGCTCGCCGCTCCGCACCACGGCGCCCATCTTCCTGCCTTTTCTCCGCACGCGCCGCCGCTCCTCCCGCTCAGCGCTGGGATCTCATCGCTCGCGCTCGACGCGCGCCCGGCTCCTTTTTCCGCCTCCCCTAGAATCAGCGTGTCCCACAATCGCAACGCTCCGTTCAGAGCTCGTCACTTAGTGGCCGGAGTGGCTGTCGGCTCCATTGCGCGCTCCTCGTTCACTCGTCGTCCTCGAGGCTCGGTGGCGCTACTATTCCAAATCCCTCATTCCGCAGCCTGAGCGCGACAACGCGCAACCTCTCGATCCATCTCCTTCCGCCAGCTGAGGGGGGGAACTCTCGGCCTCCCCTCCCCCTATTCTCCTCAGTCCGCGTCGCTCCGGAACCCGACCGCGCGCTATTGTTACAGCCGCTCACACGCGTTCCCCCTCTGCGCGGGGTCGCTTGCGTTTTACTCCGTAATACAATGAATAAAGTAGGGACTGATGAAACGGGTGGAGAGGTTTTCGGAAAGGGATAAACTAAGACCACAACAACAATTATTGTTAAGGAAAAGCATGCATTCCGAAGGGACTAGTTTCTCGGGACGTGGTCGGTGGTTCGGCTCGGGAAAGGAGCCCCGTGACCCCGCGCGGTGCGAATGGCGCGGAGTCTGCCGCTGTTTCTGAAGCGAAATAAGTCTTACACAGAGCGCTGCCTCCACACATGTGGTACATGTCTTCATATTAATATCGCCTCACAAAGAGCATCATAAAAGCAATCCGAATCCTGCTTTGGCTGTCCGGCCACGTATCTCGAACATTGTCGTCACCATTGGTGGTCTTCAGACAGACGTGTAAACTTACGTATATGTTAAACACATAACATGATAGTAATGTATATTTTGCTGCCAATCAATGAGTCTGTAAAAACATAAAGTTTAAACGCAACAATTTTTTCTGAGTGAAAGATTGTGTTTCCTCAGGCTTCAGCTGGAAAAGGACCCCCCCCCCCCCAACCTAAAGAAATCATAATTTGTTTTTTTTATCAGTGCATGGCCAGAACAGTTTTGAAGAAGTGTTGTTTTTTTGCTTCTGCTTGTTGCCAAGAGCGACTTAAATCACATCACAGAGTGGACAATTTTCTGTGGAAAAGTTACAAATATTAAAAAGGGATATGTGTGGAGGTAACTTCACAGAGGCCCAGTCTCCTAATGCTTCAGGTGGCATGGTCAATAACTTCTAAGACTGGCTGCCCCTGACACTGTTGGACTAAACAAAGTGATGCCTTGCAACATCGGTGGCGCCACAGGGTGGTCAGTCTGAGAACTTAATGACTGCACACATATATTAATTCACTGTGTAAGCCCACAACCTGACTGCGGTGAAGTAGCCCAAACGATTGGTTTAAATCAACGCATTCTCTTTCCTTGGGCTCAGTTACCAGGCGATTCCAAACTGAAAGGGGCTGAAACATGTGTGGGTCCTCCCTCCTCCACTAAAGAGAACCTCCCTCTACTGTTCCATGTTGCTGAATCACCGATGTTCACAACACGCCCCAAGGAAGGCACTTCATTCAGTGCAGAATTTCACACTCCGGCTATCTGCCCCCCCTTACACTACCAAACTACATATGAAAATATTTACGATCACTCGTTGTATGAGCAAAGGTGACACACACAGCTCTCTGTAACATTTACCCTTCTCAAGGGTAAAACAGCAGCACCCTTCTAGGCTGTTTTTGATACCAGTCCACTTCACCGATCATCAGATATCCTGCTTTTCCATTCAAAGTTTGTTGTTTGAAAACTCAAACAAAACACAATAATGAAAAGGTTTATTGTAAAATCACATCTTAACAATAATTACTATCTCATACTCAAAATTCTATAAATAATTTAAGAAAACTACACCAAACTTGTACATGGTCACCTACATTGTGACATCATCTACCAAATTATACATGCTTTAAAGAACTGACTCAAGTTTATCAAACATCCTAAACAGTGATTGTGCATTTCTTTTTAAAAAAAATTGTTCACATAGTATTGTGCGGACATTGATCGAGGAACAAGTCAGAAAGCAAACAATGTGCGTCTTCCTCACTGATTCGTTTTCTTGGTGACTGTTGCCATCCTGTGGTGAAAGACTATATATTACATCACTGTGCAAGAGGATTCTAGTCTAACCAGTTCAATTTTTACATCCTCCTTTCTCTGCTGTCACTCAAACACACATATGCACGCATACATATTTATGAATAAATTATCACTAGCAAAATAGTGTGCAATCAGTGAACGCTACCTATGTGGACAGTACACAAAACTTAGTATATATTGTGTGGGAATTGCGTCAGATCTTAATAACCTTTTTTTCCTTCATACCTTTCAGCTGATAGTCACCGATAAAGATCTGTGAATAACTTAGCAAAATGTTAACAAAGACAAAGAAAAGACAGTTGTTTTATAATGACTGGTTTGTCTGTTTCCAGTCAAAACATCACAGAACATAGCAGGGTATGAATAAAAACAATACAAAAAACCACAAATGATGTGGCTTGTTGGATCACTTGCAGATGATCTATATGACATATCCTACAGCAGTTATTATTTAATTGTATTCTATGCAGTTGTAACAAATAATATGGCATATTTCACTAGTCACCCAATTTTCCATTCCTTTACCAGATTTCAAGTTACCTGAGCGTAAGGAAAAGAGGTATTGCTGCGTCTTTATTCCTTTTTTCTTTGGCCCTTCTAAGAAGCTTCCCTATTCTGTTTTATTAGTGGGTTTGTCTAAATGAACCACACTGATCTTTTACTGTCATTTTAAAAAACAGACAAGAAGGTATCCAAGTGAGCGATTCTCCATAAAAAAAAGGTTTTTGCATGTGACGGTTGTGCTCCCTCGCTGTGGCTCCTTCTGCTGCGGGCCTTCTTACACATCATAGTACAGGTCGTTGAGTTCCAGGCGTGTGTACTGCCGTCGGTTGAACGACTCCATCGCCTTCCTTCCCACCAGTGCAATGGCCAGAGTCAGGAACACCAGTCCAACGACCACAGTCACCTCAAGGCTGCTCTTCAGCCTCCCTTGGTGGTCGCTGCGTCTTCTGGGCGGGTTTGCATGAGCTGGGTTCGAGCTGGGCGGCACTGGGTGGACATAGCCTGCTGCCTTGTGCTCGGGTTTTTTGTCCGGGTTTCTCGGGGCAGTATGGGTGGCTGTGCTCACTGCTGTGAGTTTCACTGTAGATGCAGAGGACATCACTGTCACGACCTTTGGGGCCAAGGTCACCGGCCGTGCTGTGGTCCTCATATGTGTCTTGGGTTTCCTGCTCCCTGCTTTGTGTGGGCCACCAGATGGTCTCACTGCACTACTGGGCTTCGCAGGATTGGGCAGAAGTCTGACTGGCAGCGCCGTGCCTCCAGTAGCTGAACCTTGACTTGTACTGTGCTCAGCTGTCTTTGTGCCCTCTTTTCTTGCAGCTTTATTGCGGTTTTTCCCAGTTACATTTACTGCTTTTATCGCAGTTATGGCTGCAGCTGTCTGTACTCCTGATTTTGACAAAGTGGCTCCTGCTGTTAAGGTTTGCGTGTTTGTAATATGACCTTTTTTAGCTGTTACGCTTTTTAATATTTGCATTTCTGTCGAGGTGGCCGGATGTTCAGTTAATGCCATGATTTTACTTGTTACCTGCATAGGAATGAAACTCCTGGTTGGTTTTGTGATAATCGTGGTTACTTGTATAGTAGTTGCTCTCTCACTAGTAGTAGCTGTTGTAGGAAGAGTGGTTAGAGTAGCTGTAGTAGTAGTTGTAGGAAAAGTCCTAGCAGTAGCAGTAGTTGTAGATTGTGTACTAGAAGTAGTGGGCGTCAATGGTGTTATGGTCAAAGAAAAGGGTTTTCTAAAAACAGTACTAGTTTTAGTTGCCTGGGTAGTAGTCATAGTGTTTTGCAGGGCTGTGGTAACAAACGCACCTGGCTGTGTTGTAGTGGTTATGGAAGTAGCAGTAATAGCACTACTAATAGTTGGTTGAGTAGCACTTGTCACAGCTCTTGCTGCAGTACTTGTTGATCGTGCGGTATTAGTGGCTGGTTGTGTTGTAGTAGCGGTCAGTGGTGAGGTAGCAGTGGATAATGATGTCACTGTGGTTCTTGTTTGTCTTACTGTAGTGGATAATGACATCATAATGGTGGCTAGCAGTGTGGTAGTAGTGGCTGGTTTTTTAGTAATAGGGGTTAATGATGTCATGGTAGTGGTTGGTTGTGTGTTTCTAGTGGGTAATAATTTCATAATAGTGATTTGTTCAGTGTTACTGGTGGATAGTGATACTGTAGCAGTGGTTGGTTGTGTGTTACTAGTAGATAATGATGTCATTGTGGTTGGCTGCACTTTACTAGTAGATAATGATATTATAGTGGTTGGCTGCACTTTACTAGTAGATAATGATGTTATACTGGTTGGTGGTATGTTACCAGTGGATAATGATGTCATAGTAGTGATTGGTTGCATGTTAGTAGTGGATAATGATGTCACAGTAGTGGTTGGCTGAGTGTTACTAGTGGATAATGATGTCATAGTAGTAGTTGGTTGTCTTGTTGTCATGGTTGCAGTTGTTAGATGGTTCTTGGATGGATAATCCAAACCTACGAAAAATGAAAAACATGTACAGTACATTCAATGAGCAAAAAAAAAAAATTAGAAATAATAAACAAAATGTTCACATGTTTATGTCTTAAAACTGGCCTTTAGTGAGATATACTTAAAGCAGGGAGAAAAAAACAAAAAAAATGTGACTGCAGAAAGTTCAGTCTAATATTTAGACCAATTGTGCAATAAAAAACAATAATACATCTAAAAATCCACATTTCTGTATAAGGCATGTTCGTATCACAGTTCAGCAATCTTAACTGTAATTGCATAGTACTTACATTTACACTGCACTTCACAATAGGTAAAAAAAGAGATATTCCATTTTATAGCTATGTATTGCAAAATCTGCTTAGAGCTGCATACGCAGTAAAATATTTCAATAATCCTAGCACAGAAGTTAGACTCATTTGGAAAAGGTCAAAAAATTATGTTGCCTACAAACAAACATTTGGTTTAATTTCATAATGGCTCTTTATTAAATAAAAATTTAAAACTGAATAAATAAATAAGAGTAGCATAAGTACAGGAGGCTTCTAGGACCAACTGTGCTTTCTGGATATATTTATAGTTACTCAAACTGCCAACTGTCACCTGGCAACATCTTTTACCATCTCAACAGCGTAGATCTGTAACAGATAATCTACCACGACAGCATTGTGTAATACTAGCAAAATTTTTAAAAAGTGTCACAACATTCAGCCTGAAAAATATAAACCGACTGTGAATGTAGCCCAATCAAGAAGCAAATGAATGTTTTTACCTTTTAAAATGTTATAGGTGTTCACGCCAGTCATCGGAATTAAAGGACAGTCGTCTTGTCTCTCACAGTGGAATAAATAGCAGTTCTCACTTCCAGCTGGTTTGTCTGGTTTGTACACAGCCCAGTTGCACTTAAAACCTGGAGAAAATCAAGACACTCAGAGAGGACTGTTTTTTTTTTTCTTTTTTTTTACATTTATAGGTTATTAATTAAAGTAGGTGGTCTTTGTTTGGCTGAGCCTTGTCCTCCTTGTTGAAATCATTAGCAGGGAATCATTAAGTTGCACTGATGGTGTAACTCGCTTCACACTCTTCACTTCTTACAAGAGACTCCACATCACAATGGTCTTGGCTGCTTAAGTGGTCACCGGAACTGGATGGATGTGTAGATAATTCACTCCATCACACCTTCCAAGCCTTCCCTGTAAATAACAGTACTGGTGTGCAGTGTTTACGGTATTCATAGTTTAGTACTTACACTGACTCTATTACTCAACTGTTTTTGTGTATGTGAAATGTGTCTTAGCTATTCAGGCACCTTCTTGGGAGCAGCAGTCGAGGAGACAGGCCTGCTGGGATGGACTGGCGTGCGCGTCCAACACCGTTGACTTCGCCAGGAAGGCCGCGCTGGCATTGACGATCAGATCAGGGTGAACTTTGGAGAAGCACTGCTCGGCAGCGGTTGCCGAGGAGGAGGCAGAGGCCCACAGGAGAGCTGCGTGGAGCAGCAGGCTCGCTGCCATCGCCCGAGCCTGGGAGCTGGACACAGCAAGGGCCACAAGATCGGCTCTCAGAGGCCGTGCGGGGAAGCGGTAGCAGCAAGCAGATCCAGACAGGTCCTGAGAAAGTGTGCACATTAGCATTTCCAAAACAAAAATACTTCTATTGCTTTAATAGTTTCTGAAACATAGTTCATACAAAAAATCAGGGGGAAAAAAAATCTGGTACATAGAGTTATGAACATTTCAATGATAAAAATGTTGTCCAGTTTAATAATCTTTAACAGCATTTTCCCCACAGTCTTATTTTCTAACATTTGTCTGATGCACAGCAAAAGTGACCAGTGTTTCCCATTCTTCCCATTAGCTGGCAGCAAAATTATCTCAGAAGTTATAGGAACAAAATCAAGGTAAAGGACCACCTTCATTCTATGTGTTTCCTTGTTTTATGTGTTCGTAGCTATTTGAGCGCTCCTGATTTCGGTGATTAATAACAAGATGAGGAATGCTGCACCCATTGATGGTATGGATCAATAAACAGCCTTCACTGGACAGAGTTATGCAGAGAGTTTTTATTTTTTTACTTTCAGTCATTTTTAAATTGGTTTTAACGTTAATGTAGAGCGGGGTGTGGTGGCGAGGCAGGTTTAGCCAGTGCCCGCTGTGTGGCAGGTCTGGGGTTCAAGCCCTGCTTGGGGTGCCTTGCGATGGACTAGCGTCACGTCCTGGGTGTGTTCCCTCCCCCATTGGCCTTGCGCCCTGTGTTGCTGGGTTAGGCTCCGGTTTGCTGTGACCCCACTTAGGACAAGCGGTTGTTGACAATGCATGGACGTTAATGTACATTAAAGTTAATAAAGATGTTAAAATGAAAAGTCTTAATGTAGTTATATACAAGGTTTTTACATTATCTTACCTGTAAATAAATCAAGACGTGTTTTATTAAGTTCTTACTGACTCAACAATAAAATAAAAGCGGTTAATGAAAGTATGAGGGTGTGAGTGTAAATATTAAAGTTGAAAGCGTCCAGAAGCTGACAAACGTCAGACGCGTTTATATCATTGATGATTCGACAGCACGGAATTGGACATCGTGGAGATGACTCCGTGTTATCTTCAGAGATTTTAAACGAGGTTTAATTTTAATTGAGTCTGAAGTTAATAAAAAAATAATTCAACAAAAGTGTCACACTGCAAATGTAGTGTTTTACCTCGTCTCGTGCCGTATGCTTCTGGGACACAGCAGAACACTGCAACCCTGCACTGGAAAACAGGATATCGATCATGTATGGATGGGAAATGTTAGAGTACTTTCTCAATCTATTACAGCTTTTTCAGATGTTTTTTTTAAATTTTACCAAACCTAACCTGTTAAAAACCGGGTGGAGAGTGTCGCAGCACTTTCCACAGAGATGGCTGCGGGCAGGAGGCTGGCGAGAGAAGCGTGCGTGTGTGTGTGTGTGTGTGTGTGTGTGTGTGTGTGTGTGTGTGTGTGTGTGTGTGTGTGTGTGTGTGTGTGTGTGTGTGTGTGTGTGTGCGCGCTCACCAAGGGCAGCTTCTTGTCAGCACTCTTCCATGGGCTGGGATGAACACACACCCAGTGCTGCAGCTCGGCACCTTGACCTCGACACCTCTGGATCAAACTTCGTCCTGCCTCGCTAACACACCAAGAGCGCTGCCGAGAACGACACAAACAACAGCGACAATAAGCACTATCGTTACAGTGTTATTCTTATTATTAAAGCCATAACAATTTGGGGGGGGGGGGGTGTGCCCCCAACCTTCATTGTGGCTTAATTTGTTCCTTCATCATTTATATGTTACTCCATTGAGTATTATTGCTAATGTTTCTGGTCCAAAAACCCAGTTTTTGCTACTGCTTATTATCCTTATTGTCATTGTCCGGCCTTCTGTCATTACATGAACATTTTTCATTATTCATGATGTACTGTATTATAACTACATAGTATGTGTACGAACACAAAGCAGTGTTGCTCGTCGCGCGCACACGCTTCACATGATGATGATGATGAAGGCAGGCAGCCATATACATCAAAAAATATACCAGATGTGGCTCGAGTTGGCAAGAGGAGCAGAAATAATATCTCCGTGGATGGTGTTGTGTTCCATAGATTTCTTTATCGTAGGTCGCTTCGTGTTATGTATCAACGTACAGATATTATAATTTATACATAGGCTCGAGGCTGATGTGTGCACGGCACACAAAGAAAAATCTACACTCTACACATATTCTATACACGATATAAATCTGTTACACAACAACGTCAATCATGGGACGGTTAGGGTACGGATTCCGTACCACAGCCCTTTCCCACACTCGACGATTATAATGAGGCAAAAAAAAATCGCTTACAGAGACGTTAACACACTCACTGACACTCATACAAGCGGATATACTGTGTGTAATATAAAATATGTAATATTATAGAATATACAGTATATACAAATGAATGCGGAGGGGCACCTTGTTGTCCTTGTCGGAGAGTGTGACACTGACAGCAGCAGCGCGCGTCCCACCACGGTTCCACCATCTTCTTCTTATCTCCAGCAACAGCAGCCTCTCCACATTTTGCTCCTCTCTCTTCTCGTCACGAAAGTGACACTAACTGACTAAACACAAGAAGAGCAGCAGCACGACAAGAATAACCCGGCAGCCGAGGCGGGGGCGCCGCGCCGCGCGCACACGGACGGACCGACACGGCAAAAAAGACGCTGCTGCGGCCACTGACTCTTGACTGCGATCGGATGTTGCTTCGGAGGAGCGCGAGCGTGTGTGTGAGCGTGAGCGTGAGCGTGAGCGAGCGCGCGCGCTGGCTGTCCCACCTCTCCTTCCTCGAGCACGTGCGCACCTGCCCAGCACCCGAAGCGCGACACGAACTGAACCCCACCGTTCGGACCGGTACCTGAGGCTGAGAGCGCGGCGCGCGGCCACGTGCTCCCGCCACCGAGCTCGTTCCCCCGCCGCGCAGAACAAAGAGAAGCGCGCGGAGGAGGAGGAGGAGGAAGAGGAGCGGCCGCTTTTCCGTACAAAACCTGCCCTTCGCTTTCACTTCATTTTTTGCACTTTAGTTTTATGAAGTGAAAACAGACCCTGCGGATACAAGGAATGAGTCCGTTTCTCCGACAGTGCTGACCGTAACTGTAAAGTTAAGCTCCACCGTCTGTGGGCCGTGTGCTGTCGCGTGGAAAACACACCGCGTACGAAAGAGTGTTGTACACAGCAGTGTAAACTGTGTGTGTGAATGTGCGCAGTAACAGAAATACACACACACACACACACACACACACACACATTTTCAGAACCGCTTGTCCCTTACGGGGTCACGGGGAACCGGAGCCTACCCGGCAACACAGGGCGGAAGGCCGGAGGGGGAAGGGGACACACCCAGGACAGGACGCCAGTCCGTCGCAAGGCACCCCAAGCGGGACTTGAACCCCAGACCCACCGGAGAGCAGGACTGCGGTCCAACCCACTGCGCCACCGCACCCCCCCCGTAACAGAAATACTGTACATTATATACTCAAACATGCACGTACAATGGATGTATCAAATGGATCAGGACACAAAATCCAAGACAAGTCTTATTGGGGACGAGGAGAACAGGTTTAAATTTAAAATAGAAAAAAGACAGGATTTGTCATTTCAAAACAAGGCCTTCTTCATTTCATATTGTTGGATTCCACTCTTGCTTCAGGGTACAGAATATCTTGAATTCCTGCTAAATGTACTCAGTTCCATTTTGCGGTTTAGTGTCTCTCATGAGTCAGTGCAGGTCTCACTGAGCACTTTGCACCTCTTCCATTTCCACATCTTGGTCGGCTGTGGTCTTCTTTTTCTTCCTGGATGCAGAAGAAGGAGCTTTTTTCACTGGTGCCGCTTCCGCTATTATGGAAAAAACATCAAGTTGGGCTATTTTAAATGACACGCGTAATCCCGACATAACAGGCACAAAAATTATAATACGATTTGTGTGACTAAAGTCATTCACCTATGCAGTGCCAAAGAGATCTAGCAAAAGCATGTTTAAAACGGGTAATATTTAAAGAACGTTACATAATGATACCCATTATCCATTATCTTTCTATTTCTACATGTAAAATACATACAAGTACACTGGTTGCCTTTGTGACAAACACTGAAATAACTATACACAGATATTTACATTTATTAATTTAGCTGATGCTTTTCTCCAAAGCAACTTACAATGTTAAGGTTACAATTATTTACCCAGTTATACAGGTGGGTCATTTTACTGGAGCAATTCAGGGTAAGTACCTTGTTCAAGCCAGGTACTACAGCCGGAGGTGAGACTCAAACCTACAACCTTTGGGTCCAAAGGCAGTCACGCTAACCACTGTCCCCTAATTAACTAGATAAATAAACTAAAAAATGTATTTTCTTCACTGCTGCTGAGTGAAATTTGATACAATCCATCTGCAGAAAAACAGTTTCTGGGAACAGCACACAGCAGGAAACTTCTTAATTAAAAAGAAATAAAAACTTAATGGAAAAAAAAATTAAAATAAAACTCACAAAACAATCATCTGAATGTACATATGCACATAGATCTATCTCAGCTCATATAATACGTCAGCCAGACATAAGAAGCGTTGCACATGACCCAGACTCAGTTCCCCCTCTGGCAAAGTTTGCAAAGCAGGCCCTTGTTTCTATGTGTTTTACAGCACTCATTATCCATTTCTTTAATTTTTTTAATTGACTTAAATGTATGTTCCTTAAAAAAAAAAAAAACGCATATGGAGACATTTCTATTTTCACTTTAAATTAGTTATAATTTTAATGTACTGTAGCTCAAAGTTAATAAAACATGTAAAAATGTAAAAGTTTTACAATGTATTAACAGAACCCATCTTCTAAATATTCTAGGGAGCTCTGTATTATAAACCTTAATGGTTTTGTAGATAAAGCTGAAAGTGGTCAAAAGTTTACAAATGGTGGACATGCTTATGCGAAGATCAGTCAATTAGGATTGAAGAGGAGTTTGTGATAACCATGCATTTTCAACTGAAATTTAATTTTAACATATTTTGAAGTTTGGCACTTCATCAGCTGTACTACAACCAAACCACATACACACGAACAGAATCTGCAATTATTACTGACTAGTCTCCTTTACATCTGAAATTTTCTATGTGAAACATTTTTCCATCTTCTTCGCACCACCGAGATCAAGATTTTATTAAACTGGTGCCCCACAGCTTTGCCATCACTTCACCGACAATACTTTTTCACCCTGTCATTACCGTTTTTCCTTCTCAAGGAAATCTATTGTAGGCTCTTTTCCTGACATGCTATGGAGCTGTGGAAAGTGTTTAAAAACAAAAAATATACACAGTTTTTACAAATATACTTTTTCCAGAATGCTTACCAGATCAACTTCATCAAGTGGAGATCTCAAAACAAAATTGTGACAAATGTAGCTATAAACTTCTCTTTTTTTTAAAAAAATTTCCTAAGTTCTATTGTGGCCGGCAAGCGTACTATCCAGAGAGAGATATGAAGAGCTCCATTGACTGGAAATAATCCCATGGTAAATACACTCACTGAGCACTTTACTGGGAGCACGATACCAGTACTGGGTAGGGCCTCCCTTTGCTCTCAGAACAGCCTCAATTCTTCATGGAATGAATTCTACAAGATGTTGGATACATTTCCTTGAAAGCATTCTGGTCCATGTTGACATGATTGCATCATGCAATTTCTGCAGATTCGTCAGCTGTGCATTCTTACAGCAAATCTCCCGTTTTACCACTTCCCAAAGCGTTCAACTGGACTCACATCTGGTGACTGGCAAGGCCACTGAAGAACCCTGAACTTATTGTCATGTTCATGAAACCAGTTTGAGATGACTTTTGCTTTGTCACATGGTGCATTATCATGCTGGAAGTAGCCATTAGAAGATGGGTAAATTGTGGCTATAAAGGGATGGTCAGCAACAATACTTAGATAGGGTGTGGCATCCCTCTGCTATTGTAGCCCATCCGCTTCAAGGTTCGACATGTTGTGTATTCTGAGAAGCTTTTCTGCTCACCACAGTTGTAAAGAGTGATTATCTAAATTACCATAGCCTTTCTGTCAGCTCAAACCATTCTGGTCATTCTCCTCTGACCTCTCCCATCAACAAGGTGTTTCGGTACGAAGAACTGCCACTCACTGGATGGTTTTTGTTTCTCGCACCATTATGAGTAAACTCTAGAGACTGTTGTGCATCAAAATCCCAGGATCCCAGCAGTTAGAGAAATACTCAAACCAGACCGTCTGGCACCAACAATCATGCCACGGTCAAAATCACACAAATCACATTTTTCTCCCATTCTGGTGTTTGATGTGAACATTAACTGAAACTCCTGACCTGTACCCGGATGATTTTATGCTTTGCGCTGCTGCCATATGACTGGTTGATTAAATTATTGCATGAATAAGCAGGTGTACAGGTGTTCCTAATAAGTGCTTGGCGAGTTTACACGCTTCATGATATGTATAAAATGAGCTTGACAACATGTGCCTAACTCTCAAGTCACCTTCCACAGATGCTTTCTCACGCTCCATGTGTTGTAACTGTTTGATCAGCTTGCGGCGCTTCTTTCCTGATAGAGTGATATTTGCTCGCGGACTGGAACTAAGGGGAAAGAAAAAGTTAAAGATTCATGGAATGTGGGCATTTTTTATATTCACAGTATAATTACTTCCTACAGCAATAATGTAGATAGAATATAGTTCACATGTTTCATTGCTTAAGATAAATGACGAACTTTGACAATAAAAAAAATCCTTAATGCTAGTAAATTCTCTGTGCACTAAATTAAATCCAACAGTAGTCAATAACATATTTTGAGCGTTAATCTTTAAGAAATACTTTTGTGTACGTGGAAAAACAAAAGCAGTGCATTGTGTTAATCTAGCGTGAGCCAATTTCTCACAGAGCAAGCTATGAAAATTATTCCTTTTCATTACTTTATGACAGATAAAAAGGTCTGAAAAAGTTGTAGTGTGGCTAAGAAGTAGCATAAACGTAAACTATATCTTCAGCTGTACCGTTTGCAAACTGTATAACGTTACCTTTATTGGTTTCTGAGTGATATTCACCGTTCTCTCATGTTTGGTAATGTTTTGTGTTTCCCAGGGAAGAAATACTTACACTCTCTTCTTTAGGTGATGAACAGTAATGAGTCCTTTGTCAACTACTGCTCCTACAATTTTGTGCTTATGCCGCTTTTCCTTTGACAACGTTCGCCTGCGTTTAAAAAGTTTTTTTCCAAGTTCCTACAGGAATAAAAGAAACATTAAACATGTAGGTGCACAATTAATGATAGTAATAGCAGGTTCATGTGACTAGTAGGAGTGAATAGTGCACTATCCAAACCCCATGGTAACAGAGCAGGTACTCAGCCAGCAGGTGGTGTAGTGGTTAGGGCTGCTGCTGCTGCTTTGCAATAGAAGAAGTCCATACTCTATTCAACTTGATTAAAGTACTTACCCCAAACTGCTACTATAGAAATACCCCACTACATAAATGGTTGTGTCATTGTAAAGTTGATTAATCTTGTAAGTCAAATACAAGGTAGGGTTATTTAGCACAGTCAGCTGCGCATATATCACTGACTTTGGTAATGCAGGCACCACTGTAGTGTTGAAGTTCATAAGAAAACAAAAGGCATGTGCGGAAATGCACCTAAAACAACCGCCAGACTAATTTCTTTACGTTTTTTAATTAATGTCAGAAAATTTGTGAACATGATCATGATCATGCCATGCGATCATCATGGTTTAAAAAAAAGTCTCACTCGCTGATCGGTTAAAAACTGAAATAATTCAATCATAACTTCGCCAATTTATTTCTCAGGGCACATACTAAGAGAATCAATATTGAAATTAACATCAATACAGAAGACACTAACTTAAAGTCCTTTAAACTTACAGTTTTCGGTCTGTTAATCTTGCCTCCTGGAGCCATGCTTGCTACACGTGCCGCCTCTTCCGGTTTTCATCCTCTGTTTTTCAGTGGTTAGCATGCTATGCGATCCTATACTACTATTGGCTGTCTTGGTTGCCAATCACAAATGATCGTCCACTTATATGAGTGTTGGACGGAGGGGCGTACTTAAGTGCATGAGAGGGTATAATACTATACTCATCAGTAATTACATATGCGTTACCATTTTGCCCGAATAGAAAAATCAAATACGAAAATAAAAATGAAAGAAAAATCCAGTATTTAAAAAAATAATGATCATTATATTTTTTTACAGTTAATAAAGTTAATTTTTTAACAACCAAAACTTTGGGCGGCACAATGGCGCAGCAGGTAGGCCTGGTATGTCCTGCCTGGACTTTGGATTTGAGTCCTACTTAGTCTCTGTGGAGTCCCCATGTTCTACCAATATTAGGACAGATTTCTTCCCAGAGTACACTGCCTCACAACCCGATGAGTATTTTGTTACTCAACATTATATTTCTTCATAGGTACATACCTGTATGCAAACACTCTGAAAATCAGAACTGTGTTCAATATTTTAATAATGCGTCCATAGTGCTGCTGCCTCACAGCGCCTGGGTGGTATGAGAGAACGTGGGTTCGATCCCCGCTCAGTCTGTGTGGAGTTTGCATGTTCTCCCCGTGTCTGCGTGGTTTTCCACCGGGTGCTCTGGTTTCCTCCCACAGTCCAAAGACATGCTGTTCAGCTTCCCCCATAGTGTGTGAGTGACACTGAGAGAGTGTGTGTTTCACTGATGTATGGATGAGTGAGCCGCCCATTGTAAGTAGTGTCTCTAGCAGTGTAAGTCACCACGGTGAATGAGGTGTGTGGGCTGGTAACACTACACAGAGTTCATTGTAAGTCGCTTTGGAGAAAAGCGTCTGCTAAGTGAATAAATGTAAATGTAGTTCCCAAATCAACATTGTTAGACTTAATTCCGTATTTTCCACTTGCAGTCCAGTTATATGTTTTTTATTTCGCCTTAGTCTCAACCGTTCTGCTTTTCTTTGTCTCATTGGATGCATACATTTTGTAAGAAAAAAAAACATTAATCATAGCATTTCCTGTGCTGCAGATTTTACTGGAATTAAAAACATCTTCCTGAGCTGGACTACTGTTTTCATAAAGCAACAATCAAAGTTTACTGATATTTTCAGGCATTGCACTGGTCCTGGAGAACCTGCACTTTCGAACATACTGCTTTTTATTCCATCAGAGGGATTGAATGATTATGTTTGATCGATTCCAGCACTTTATTATCAATTAAACACTGGGCTTAGTGTCATTTATAAGGAAGAAAACTAACCCCTGAAGTACGCTATCAAGCAGAGCAACATAAAGTCATAGCTGATTATAATTATGCTGAATATGTGATACTGATAGTGATCCTATTATTCATTGTTTTTGGTTATAAGTACCTGAAATATGAGTTATATTCATTAAGTCAGAATGTATTCTATAGACATTTAAGAATGTTATGCAGTACTCTGTTTTGAATGTTTCTGAGTATCTTTGGAGCTAAAACAAATTGTTTCGGGAGATGGAAATGCTTCTTGATGTATGAGTTAACGTTCCTGAACGGGAAAACTTGTTTTGAGCAATTTAAAAAAAGATCTATTGTACTGTTACGGCAATTTCCAAAGATGACCACAAGGTGTCAGTGTTGCTCAAAGAATTGGACTCATCCATAAGGGAGCCTTTGAATTTGTTCAAACTGCAATACACATTTTCTTCACGAGATGGCAGTATTGTCCGGTAAAATATGTAAAATGAAAACAAGCAAATAACTGCGCTGTTTTTATGAATTTTACTTGCACGTGTGCTGGTAGCCACAATCTCCGAATAGCTGCAGACTTTGCATAAGACATTATATTACAGATTAATGATATCCACCCATAACTAAATAAAATAATTCAACTGGGCCCTTGTAAGTGTGAAGCTGAATGTTTTTTTTTTTTTTACTCCAACTGTAAACATACATCCATAAAAAGTGAAAGGATTCACAAAGCAGGCACAAAGAAGCAGCCTGCAGAGGGACAGAAACAGAGCAACTGTGATTTTTAAAATATGACAACAGAAAACAAAAATGCAATATTAATATAATTCTTGTGCAATAAACGTGAGAGATAGTTATGAAGGATCGGCTGAAGAACATATTGTATAGAGGGCACAGAGGAAGGGACAATTTTATGAAAAGATGGCATTCTAGAAGATTTACTGCATTTTCAAAAAGAAGAGTATCTGTCTGACAATGTTTAATGTTTTTATCTTGGGAAATAAAAATGGGGCCCAAATAACAAAAAAAAAAAAAAAAAAAAAAAAAAAAAACTGGCAGGCTATAAGAAGTGCTGGAGATATGTTAAATATATTCTAATGAGTGAACTCTGTGTTCCCAACTGGTGTAAACTGATACTTGTTGGCTACATTTTTCGATAAGTACAAGGAATTGTAAAGCTCTCAGGAAATAAATTTTGGTTTTGAAAAACTAAAGTGCAATCAAAAGAAGTGTCCATTATGTATTTTATACAGGGGCTTTAAAACAGATGGATTTGTAAACATTACTGCTTTTTTAAAGTGTTTGGATTATGAGGGAAAACTGCATTCCCCAAAACGACTTTTTTATTACAATGGACAGAACCTTGAGTTCATTAAACAGAACGGACTGTGGGTACATATATAATAAATATGTGCAGTAGCGTCTCCATGTATCAAACACACAGTAAACCAAGGAACACCATTCTTTTTACACAGAATTCTTCTAAATAGCAGAAGCTTCTGTTGTAGTGTTCTCTCGCTATGTCCACACATGAACTAAAAGTAAAAACTATTCAGTGAGTAAAACTGCAGGTAAAATGTAATTCATTTGGCCCAGATATTAGTTCAGTGTCATAGTTTTGTACATTGTGATAGTTATTACAGATTTTTCATTAAAGACATGTTTTAGAACAAGATGGCATTCTGAGTCTCCTAACTGTTGTTTAACTCCAAGCTCCACAGGATTGCTGCGGTCTACCTGAACAATGAAAAATCTCTACTATTAAGGAAATTGTGTGAGTTTACTTTTTTATGAATTTCCAGATAAACACCACTCAGAGTTAATTTAATTGTTTCAGTTTAGCGCTCGGCCTGTCCATTAAAACTGAAATGACTAACTTTGGAAAGTTGCCCGTATCAATGTTTTGTTAGTCCTACAGCCTCTTTCACACCTGATACGGATCTATCATAACTTTAGTTCTTACAGGTGTTCTTCCCTGTGTATCTCTGCACTTCTCACGTACAGAAAAGTGCTTTTGCAGAAAAAAGCCTTTTGAGCAGGCATAGTGTTTCTGGAGTAAGGCACTTCCTTTTCAATAACGACTAAAATGAACACAATGGTGCTCAAACTGACATCCAAAAGCCCTGGGATATAAGCAATAATTCAAAAACTTCAATGTGTGGCAATTTTACTTTAACCAAGAAGCTCATTGTATGATGTTTTGATAAATCAAAATATATAAAACATAATAACTGTTAACGTGAAAATTACTGTATGCATGTGGAAAATGATTTACGTCAAATTTCTAAATTGAGTGGATGCTACTGTTCATTATAAATAAATAGAAAACTCATACAAATAGCATTTCTTTAAAATTGCATATTTGTGGTTAGGGATATTCTAGTTGAAGAATATATGTGGTGACGTATTTAAAAACATACCTTCATTTTTCCAATGTACAGTAAGACTGAAAACTGATATGTTTCATTACAAAATCTTTATTACTTTAATGATTTAATGAAGTTGACAAAAAAAATACGGAACATAATATGCTTAAGAAATAAATATTTAATAATTAACAAATATGGTTTTTTATGTAATTTCAGTTGATAGGCTTCACAAGGATGGCTAGTTGAGCTCGACAAAGATAGTTTTTAGCAGTTTTACTTTAGTACAAAGTACTTTAATCTGAAGTTAAATAATATGAAATAATATCCTTCATTTTTTAATCTGGTACCTATTTCAAAACATCTTATTTCAAATAGTTTTATTATTTTATAAATTTAATTTTATGTATTGTTTCATCATTTGTCTTGAGTTTAACGGAAATTAATTCACATCTTGTTTAGAAACATTGGGTTGTGTCATTTTATTTAATCCTGTTTTAATAGTCAAATAATTATTATGAAGATTTATATATTTATTCATTCGCAGTTTCCTCCAAAGTGACTTACTGTATTAGGCTTGTATGAAAGGCCGTCTACAGTTACAGATATTAATCCATTTAAACAGCTGAGTGGTTTAAAATATCTAGGAAGTTTAGCTTGACACTAAACACCAGAAAGGCGCTTTGTCTGAACCAGGGATGTGGCATAGTTTGTCCGGGTCCTTGTGATCATTTCCAGTTATTTATTTATCTGACACTTTTCTCCAAAGCTTCTTACAATGATTTGCCCATTTATACAGCAAGGTAACTTTTACTGAACCAATTCAGGGTAAGTACCTTGATCAAGGGTAATACAGGAGGATGTGGAATTCAAACCTTTTGACTTCTGATTGCGAAGGATCAGAACTAACCCTAAGACAACATTAAGAATACACTATATTACCAATATTTTGCAGTCATATATACAAAGATATGAATATATGTAGTATATATAGTGCAAGAGTATTTACTATTCATTATATAAAGTGCACTCTCGTTCAGGACAAGTTTCAAGAAGTGTATGAGGTGTAAATGCCGAAAAATTACTTTCCCTCTACTTTTCTTGTAGGGTTTCTCTGTTTTTGTGATTTGTTCGTGTACCTTACAAATGTTTTTGCCAACATATTTGTAAAAATGCATTTTAGTGCATTAATTTATTTGATTAAATGTATACCTAATGTTGGAACTGCATATTAGAGACTTATAGTCATCTGCCTAAACACACATTGATACACTGTCACAAAAAATCTCCATAGTGTTATTTGACTCACATTTTTTCTTATAATTTGAATTTTATGGATTGACTTATCTTTTCATTTTTGAACTGGAGGAATCTATTTTCTTTCCATTCCCCGGTGAATGTTCTTCGCCGTTGACGGTACAAGACTTGATGCTGATTAAATTTTGACTTTATAAATTCGAAAACGACAATACTGTTGAAATGAAAGAATAAGTTGATGGTCTGTTTAAATTATCTCTTTGCAGAGCCATTCAGGGTCAAGGTTTTCGGAAATTTGTATTTCTCGTCCTGCTTATTATGCATGTGTAATACATTATAGTTAGCCACTATTCACTAGCGAATTATAACACATTATACTACAGGGAAGAAAAATCACTGAGACCGGGTCCTGGAGATCAAGTGTGACTATTTATCCTTGTGAAAAAGCTGAAGAACACAGCCTAGGGGAACAAGGAGAGATTTAACAGATATATTAGCTGTTGTTGCCCTGGCTACCTCCAGTTTTCAGGTCATCCATCAGCATGCTATTATGATCTCACAGTGGCTGAAGCCGAAGACTCCCAGAGGAAGCCAACGAGAGGCCAGTGACAGGGAGGCAACAGCATGTACACATGGCTCCTGTCCAGCACCCACTCCCTGGAGCACGGCGCTGACCTCCTCTGTCTCTAATCGAGTGTGTGCCACACCCGTGTTTACCCAGCACTTCCCTGTATCTCCAACGTTAGGCTTCACTCAAGCTGTAAACACCCACCTAAAGGCTGACTGATAGAGTGGCCGGTTCCACAGAGGAACCATTATTCAGAGAGGAGAGCGGGGAAGGATATCATGAATTCCTGAGGAACCAAGCTTTGCCTTTGAACTGCCTGCCCACTGGTATCTCTTACAGCACTCCGCTTCACAGGGCTGAAGTCCGTGATCTGGCAAAAACTGGAGGGAAAAGTTCACACACAAACATACACACAGTGCCGTACTCAAAAAATAAACTCTGATCTTGAGAAGCATAATATAAGACGTGGAATCCATGTAGGTACAGCAGAGTATTATCACAGAAAGGAGGGAGAATTCAGTCGGTGCATGTCAGGACGCCTGGAGGAAGATCAAAACACAGTGTTTCCCCATCATCATGGTACTCCAGCCAGTTTCAATGCTGTATGATCCTTCAGGCAACAGCAGTGCACTTATGCACCAACACATTCCAGCCATATAATGATGTGTTTTCCATTAATTCTCCAAAGGACTGGGACACTGAAGAGGTCCTCTGAGGGGGGGACTAATATTTATTCATGTGGCTTTTCTCCAAAGCGAAGTACAAATCAGGGTAAACTGAAGTGCATGAACAGAGACACAGGATTATCAATGCACAGCTTGTGTGTCTGATACCACCATGTTGCTGGTTCACATCCCTCAAGTAGCTGCCTGTAAAAGTGGGAGTAAAACAGCAAATACACAGATATTCATAGGAGTCATTAATGTAGCTCTCGGGAAAGAAATGGCTCCAAAAGACTTGGGTTTTGAGACTCCTGATGTGTTTTTCTTTATGGGTTCTGAACCCTGTCTTGAATACAAATACCTGCGAACGAAAGGCAGGAAGAGTGTTGAGGCAACATGACTGCAGCTGACAGGGATCAGCAAGATTAACTTTTATTGTTCTTTTCAGAAAGGATCTCTGTCCGAATAAGCGGATTGCTCCTGACCCGACGAGGTCTAAAAAGGCAAATGACACAACACATCATGTGGAAATGAAATGGACATGAACAAAGAACCAGCCCTCTTCGCAAATTAAACATTGCACTTTGAGCGCGCTTGTCTTTTCCCGGTTCCCAACATTACAGCTGACTCCTGCACCACCGCAAAAAATCCAGATGAATTACACGGCACTTCATTTAGAAAAGGCCACAGAAGTTCATGGGTCCGTGGCAAGAAAGCCCACTAGAAACCAGAAAATAAAGCTCCTGTTTTCAGGAACTTCGGCTTTGACTGCGATGACTGGAGCAGGATACAGTAGTCATGTTTGTGAAGTCCAATTTCGGAGCGGTCCAAGATCCTTTCAGAAAGGGATTTTTGATCCATTAAAAAACGTTGAAGGCAGTCTTCTCAGTCAGGTTGATCTTGGAAAAGAAAGCTCAGCAGAAACAGTCAGGGCAATTTCTGAATCTGTACTGCAACAACCACAGAAGGAACAGAGGAAAACTTTAGCCTTAGACTAACGTTTACTAACCAGAGAAATATGTCGGCTGATCAATTTCCACTTGCAAAAAAAAAAAAAAACATATGATAAATGTTAAGAAGGGTGAAAACGTGGACTCCAAATGTAACTAATACAAATACACAAATCAGCTGGTTCACATTCCCAAAACAAAGAAGTTCTTTGTAGCATTTAGATGTGTTTGTCCTAAAAAACACGCCAAAATTAAAATCTAATTGAAAAGGAATAAAAAAGTTAATGAACAACAATAAGGCATGATGATTTGTTAGAAGACAGCAATCAATAAATGTTAAAGTGTCTCCTCACACAAAGTGGCAAGAGTGAAGAAGTTAAAATATTTGTAATGACCATTAGGAAATGTCACTAAAATAGACACAGTTCTAAACGAAAAATACATTGTAATTCCATTCTATAAAACACAGTTTTGCCAGATAATTTCATTTCAATATAATTCATTTCTGAAATAAACTAAAGTGAAATCAAATAAATGTGCATTGCTCCCAATCCACTTCTCCATTACAGAGCATCCATGAAATGTTTGCATCACTTGAAAATTCAGACAATTAATATTTTTATTCCATTGCACAACATGGGAAAAATAAATTTCCAAGCAAAAAAATACAAGTACCACCCAACCCCTGGCTTCACAACACATTTGCCCTGGTGCCACATCCAAAAAACAACACTTAGAGGGGAAAAAAAGCAAATAGTTTCCTAATCTAGAGAGACCAATGGAAAATGATCCAAGTGATCCTTCAGAGCATCAGCAAACCTTGGAAGCTGCTCATGGAACAGTACAAGTCCTCACACTCATTAGCGCTTCATCACATTTTGGGATTATCCCAGCCTTGCAAGTGTCATACAAACACTCCTTTGTGAAGACAAAAATATCCCTGAAATAAACTGGAAAGAATTAAATGTTCTGTTATCAGCTACGCTGGCGCTGCTGGAGAGTGGACATGTAAGAGAAGATATATCAGTGGGAAAAATCAGTGCATACAATTTAGCGTGTTGCAAATTTATCTCAGAAAAGGACTGACAACTGGAAAGTGAAAAACCACCTCATGCTACATGTTGTGAAGAATACAAGCTGTTTCACTGCAGTTGTCAAATTAGAACGCACAACGTGGATCTATTTTGCTAAAACTGAGCACTTTTGCAACATAATAGCACTTCTTTGATGGACGCAATGAAGACAACAAACATAACACCGGTACGTTACAATAGCACAAGCTCCTGAAAACCCCATGAAAATCTGGTGGAAGAAATTTTCCCTTTCCCATTCAGTCGTAGGTGACCTTGAAAGAAATACACTCGGACGCACAGAGATTTTTCACAACAACATCGGCCGAAGGGAGAGCCCCGGAAGCTGGACGCCGGCGCCCCCCCCCGATCGTTCCCCGCCACCCTTCTTTATTCTACAAAGCTCATACGTAACGCATTCGTAGGCGTCGCAACAGGTGTGTCCACTTCTCTGGTCTCAGAAATTCTCCATCTTCTTTGCTCTCGAAACCTTTCGCCCGAAGGCAGAAACATCCAACCCCCACCATCCTGTTCTTCTTAAACTGACCTTACTCACAGGGAAAGGAACATCTGCCTGTGATAACATGGTCTTGGTACGCAAGCAGAACCACTATCAGGCCGCCTCAACGTGGTGCCTGGTACAGCCTGTTCAACAGCGATTTTCCATTTTCATAACACAGCGCACAGCCTTAAAACACATGACAAAGAAATATTACTAGTTACCAGGCTTAACAATTTCTACGATTAATACTTTTCTATGACTTGTTCCTTGTTTGAACACCACATTCTGTAAGAAATACAACACATATGTTAGGCTAATGCTTTCCCGGCGTTCCACTGGTCCAGGTCTCCGAGATGAATCTGACTGCTGCTGTAGTGCCAGTGTGATCAAGGGCTTTACCCTGAATTACTCAGAATACCCAGCTGTGTGACTAGGGGAATCATTGATTGTTTAACATTGCAAGTCACCTCAGGCAATGGAGTCAGGAAAATAAAAGGCTCATAAAATAACAGCTCATTGGTACCTTAATGAGCTAGCCTAGCCTAGCCTAGCTTAGCCTAGCCTGTGAATTAGCTAATTCTTAACAATGGCACAGTACACATTCCAGAGACTCGTACACATCGCAAATCATACACATCAACAAACAATTTATTCCTTTGTTTAAATTTTTTACCGCGTTTACATGGCCGGGTTTTTTAAAACAATTGTTCAGTTTCATGGACTTCCTGCCAGATCAACTGACAACTTCCTGGTTGCAAATCTGTGTCCTTTACCACTATATAAGACACCAGATATTTAACATATTTTCATTTTGTTATCTTGGTAAAGTTTAGACATCCTACACTGGCCTGTCGTGTACTTATAAAATAAATCTAGAACAGCGACAAGGATGTTTTGAACCTTTTCGAATTGCAACCAGTTTTCTCCTTTAACTTCTTGCTTTGGCTAATCTTTACTCACGTTACCCCTGAGAAATGTGGTACATACCAAGTATACGATTAAAACAGCACATACGTAAAAGCTCTTCAGGTTTGGATAACCGTATTTAAGCTGAATATCAGCAGTATCATTAATATGGGAATTTTTACGTACGGTACATCGCACATGCGGCTCATGTGAAACAACTTTTTCAGAACGCATAATCAGAAACCTCCTATATGTATAATTAATAGTGCGCTAGACTGAAGGGGAATAAAAAAGAGCTCTCCTTACATTCTGAATTCCAACACAGTTTGATCGTCTGCACACTGGATTCCATCTCGCCCATGTAAACGCAATAAAAAATACAGAGCGGCCCTTACACAGCGGTGGATCTTTGAGCCAGTTCGGGGCTCACAGCTGGTGGTCACATGCTGGAGAACCCTAGAGGGCTCGCAGAGCAGATGAAAGTGAGAAGGAATCATTTTTATTCGATATTTTTATATATCACATTATAAAAAACACATTTAAACCACAAGCTGCGGTGTGGGGAGCAGACGCCGGTCCTGAGAAAGCTGCCCCAGCCCTCTGTGACACAAAGGTGAAAAAATATTTATGGACGCCACTGTGGGGATTCCATGTGCACCTCATTTAGAAATCATAAGTGTGTTTTACACTCCACATGTAACGCTCCTTAAAAGCTCCTCCAACCTGCGCTGCTGTCAATTTTCACGTGTCGCCTTCTATTTATACTCTGAAATGTGCTCTGGAACCCACGTGGAGTCATTCAAAGCCACATCCAGGGTGACAGAGCGATACAATCAACGCTATAAATGTGTGCAGCGATGTGCTGCTGCTCCGCAGCCTCATTAGCCGGGCTTTAATAAACGACCGATTTGCGCTAGAATTTGTCGGCGTGAAAGCGCACACGCACCCTCCTAGTGGGATCCAGGCGTAATTCCAGCCAGCCTTGCAGTGGCAACAGCAGCCAAGGTGACAGTGACCGCGGCGACAGGGGGCCACGCTGTTATCCTTGTGCACACCTGCCAAAGTGCCTCCAGACCCTCTGACGACGTTATTCTTAGCGGCACAAAGATCTCTGCGGACCCCTCGTTCTGGTTCAACGTGACGCCGTGTTCCTAAGGCCTCGAGACCTCTCCTTTCGGCCTCCCCTCAGCATAGAAATGGACGTCCGGTCTGTGTCTGCCCCTCGTACTTGCTTTGCTGGTATTTTTCTCCACGTTGTGCGAAGTACTAGGAAAATGTCGAGCGACCGCAGGTCCGAGCGGGACGAGGACCGCGGACCCCGCAGAGCCGAGCTGCTCCGCCTTCGTCACGAACCCTGGCGTGGGATCGCGGCACACCTGTCCAACGCTGCTGGCCTGCATCTGCTCGTCTCTCGATCCGGGACACCTACAGGAATGCGGGGTAGAACTTCCTCCCTGACTCTGTGAAAATTTCACATCAATTCACCTCTCTCCCCGAACCTGCGACTGCCTGCACGTTACGGCCGAGCCCGCAGCGACAAGCCTCACCTGAGCATTTTTACTGGCTGCTGTTAAGGAAGTCTCCTGGCACCTGTGAATGCTGCCATTGCAGGGTTTCCTTACCAAAGGATCTGTACACGATGAAGGTAAATGTGAATGAGCAAAGTCCTCAGACTAACTTCGGTGTGGGCCAAAGGTCCAAGCCAAGCAAAATGAGCAGCGCATTGCGTGCAGGAAAGTACCCTGAGTTCCTTGGTGAGGACCTGGGCAACACAGGCACACAGAGCTACTCACAGCTTCACGTGTAACATCATCTCATTCATCCAGTACGTTCCATGCGCTGAAGAGGAGAAACGCAGGAAGCTAACCTGGGTAGACCATTAGTCAAAAGTTCTGGGAAGCGACACATGGTCATCAGGGCTGAACCAACAATTTACAATAATGGCTTTTCCCTCCAGCAATGTCCCTCATGAGCCTCCGAGGTCCACGTCATAATCTGAATCTCTGGAATGGTCAGTAATATTCACTGTCAGCATCCAGACTTTGCACTGGTAACATAGTATATATCCTAAAGTAATATATTTAGTGAAGTGTCACTGATTACACGTGTTACTATTTAGCCCCCCTGCCACTTCCACCTCTTTTTTTAACTTTATGAACAGCACAGGGTCACAGCAACATACAGGTCGAGACACTTCACCAAGAAACTGCAAATCTGTTGACAGACATAGAGCAGGGGCTCAGGGTGTAAAAGTTGCAATATATTGCCGTTCTGATCACGTTATTTCCACATAATACTTAGATACGCTCATATATCTGATTCTTAGATATACTCAGACATCCCTGCAAATAATTGTACTGTTTCTACACGACGTATTGTATTTTCTTCAAGCTTTGTGTTTGCTGTGTTTTTTCAATGTGCTGTATGTTGAAGGTGTCCGAACAAGTATTCACCGTGTGAAATTCCATCTGTGTGCAACTGAAGTGTTTGCGTCTGTCCGTCTGTCTATACCACGATCCTGCCCCCTCCGTGTCGGACGGCGCGAAGTGCACACACGCAACTCATGCGCTCACTCTCCTTGCATATTACAAATCCGCAGGGATTGAATTAAAATAATTCGGAATTTGGCTCTTCCATCCATCCGAAAGAGCAGCTTCCACAGCACAAGCTTCCAGTTTCTGTGTTTCTTGGCCCAGGCTACTCTGGTTTCAGACAGGTGTAGCCACACTGTTCACTGGTACTGTACACAGGCCATATTGAACACATTAGATGAGCAGCCATGGAGTGATGCTGGACAAACCTGCATGCATTACAGCGCACCTCCTCACACCTCTATACAGCAGGAACCGATATCTACGGCAACTAAAAGAGTTTCTGATTGCGCTTTCTGACCAATTTTTACAGCTGGCGACTTTTTCAAGTCATTTAGAATAAGTGCTCAAGGGTACAACAACGGGGCCTTCTGTGACCTGAACGAAAACTGTATCCGTTACATCTGGCTTCTTAACCACGACCCACCTGTCACATCAGCGATCCCGTTACACGTGCAAATGAGAAGGATCATCGATCAGCACCTACCTGACAGGTGGCTGGAAGAAACCCATCCGAAAAAGGGATTCCCTCCGAAAAGAAGCCGCACAACCGGTCTCATAAATATGGCCGTCTATTTGATTCAGAAAGAGGTGACCGAGGACGTCACTCGCCTGCTCCAGAAAGTGCCGAGGTGCCGAGCAGGGTCACCGGGAAGCGGGGAATGAACTTCAGGGCTGAAATGAGTCGGGGGCAATTCTGTGCCCACCGATGCCCAAGTGACACTGCAGCTGGTGAAGGAGAGCAGTGACACAGGAGCCCCCGAGCGCAGACAGCGTTTGTGTTGCACGAAATATTTTAATACGGTCCTTTAAACGTTAGACATATAACAGTCCGTTTTAAATCCATCTCAGCGGAACACATTTCTTTTATTAACTTCAAACTACACTAAAAATAAAACTGATTTAAAATGACCCCCCCCCCTCCCCCCCCCGAAGAATCTAATGTCTACAATTTCTCATTCAATCCAGACTTCTATGTGATTTATCGCCGGAGAAACGTCCAACGCTCATCAGGTAATGCTGGCCTGAAGTAATAAATTTAAATGTCGTAAACTTAACGAATAATCAGTTCTGTTGGTAATCAAAATTGACTGCATCATATTAAACCATGAGTCTGGGAGAGGGACCCCCACTTCACTTGAGTGAAAAACTATCCTTTGTAAGTCACTCTAGGAGTCCTTTTCGAATGGGGTCTAGGCGTTTATTCTAAACAGAGAAGCAGCACTAGCTTAGAAATTCAAAGGAATTAATGTGATCAATCTCCATAAGTATCTTTTGAAGGACCTGCAGACAAGTTTTATCCCTGATGGAATCGAAGACCTCCCGGGTCAAGCTTTAGGCCAAGTCCTACATGTGGTTTCCCTTTGCAAATCGGGCTTTTGCATATCCCTGGACACAAATGACACTGTTGCTTTGTTTGAAAACAACGGGTGGTAGTTCCAGAGTCCCGAGGCAGTTCAAGCTTCATCAGCAGAAGACATATTGTTATGATCACTTTCCTCCCAAAACGCCAGTACGCCGCACAGAGAAGAGAAGAAATGCTGGTGTTGGATTACGACTCGTTTCAACTGCCAGCGCAGGAATGATGTCACCTTTCAATGTACCGCGCTCTTGCTTTCGCAAATTTGGCACCTGGCTCCATTGAGCCCTGCCAAGACAGTGCATGCTATGGGTTTCATCTCAAGAGAAGTGACTGATTTATCACAGCAAAAAGTGGTTCTGGTTACAAAAGCACAGCAAGGAAGGACACCACCTCCAAGGAGACTCTGGACCACCTGAACTGACCTGCAGGACCTCAGAGCAGAAGGTTGAGGCAGCAAATGAGCAATGCACCACCGCACAGGGAGGAACTAAAAATACTCCAAAAAATACTCCGTGGGCTCCTTCTACAGTGTCCTCCATTAAATGTCATTTGGAGGTTACATTAGACATTCTGTTTGGTTGACAGGATTTACGCAGATGTTAAAATACTGTAATATGCGGTTTGTTGCAGCAGGACTTTCTGGCCTCGGTAGAGAACCCTGCAAGGAGAAGCCCAGTTCAGATGTAGAGACAATGGAACCTCACGGATCATTTTTCAGAAGGCAGTTTTTTTCCATTGTTCATATGCTATTCTAGGTTTGATGGCTCCGCTACAGAGGTGCCGCCACAAAATCTATCGTTCGAAATGAGTGCGTGAGACAGTGAAGCATGCGCACGAGAGAGCTAAAGAGTGCATATGAAGTTTGACAGTGTGCACGTAGAAAAATGTAAGGAAGAGCATGGGAAACGTTAGGGATATGGTAAAGTTTACCTTTTGTGCAACTCTTTTAACATAGGAAGCCAACACTTTTGTAAAAGCACTCTTATAATGGGGTCACATTCAACAAAAAAGAGCAACGACTTATGAAAATATATACACTGGCTCCTCAACTTATGAACACAGCAGTTACTGGAAGTCTGTTCCCAACTTGATTTGTTCATAAATCCAAAGTCACTTTACTACACCACAGCCAATAAAAGCTTAGTAATACAGAATAATTTATTCACAGGTTAGGTTCCATGAAAACTCCAGCTGTAGTGGATTTTAAAAAAATTCTTATTTATTTATTCCATATTCATTACACAGCACATGTCTGCTGGAGGGCGATGATGCTCCAGAGCCTTTCCTGTTAAGGTAACACTCAAGGCACAGTTCACCCTGGACAGCCGATTATCTTTTGTTAACTTGAAACAATATTAAAATTAAATCGACTTTACACTTTCAAAAAAATAAACATTTGCCGATCGCTGACTTATTCATCACATAAGCATATATAGAGCGTTTATCAGCGCTTGGCCATTTTCGGATTGCTTTATTATTTAACAGTATTATCTGTATCATAACATCTATACCGTAGCTCAGCTCTCTGAGTTCGGATGGGGTAAAGAAGGACGCACAGACTCCGCTCATCACGAACGTTTATCAGAACCCCGGCACACAGTGAGAGGTACCAGCAAGCAACAAAGGGAGTAATGCTCTTGGTCCGAGGACCCCTTTTCTCAAGTACCTGCACCTCAAGCCAGCCTTTCCGCATTTCCCAACAGGCACTCACCTCCTCATAATCCCTGTGAGCCCTCACGGTGGTTCTATAACTATTTTACATTTTCCCCCACAGTTCCCATTATTTAAAACAGCTATTTACAATAAACATCTTTTCCCGCTCAAATGTGACGCTTTTCGGTAACACAGGTCGTTACAGTATTATCTGTCTAAGGTGCAATAATACAGACATACCTTGATTTCATCATTTGGTTGGTTTATAAATGTTTTTTAAGTCACTATTATAAGAATAAATGGACACTGAGACTCAATATGATTAACTTTGACATACATTAAAATTAAAAATAATTTCAAATAACTGAAAATAAAAAATAATTGTTTGTGCTGCTACTCTATTTTTGGGTATGTTTTACAGCCCATTAACGGCTGGATGTAGAAACACAGGGGATGTTCACTCTGCAACAGGAAAAAAAAAAATGAAAATCAACAAAAAAGAAAATACAATTAAAAATAAGCCAAAATGTTTTATCTTTGAACTCTTTGTTCATACAACAGGCTCGTGGCTCAGCTCAGCAATATTTTTGCCCATTAAGCAGTAATTGGGTATTTCATTACATACCATGCCCTGTATCACGTGTTTTGATTAGAGATACATACTTGCCTTTATCTAAGATGACTTACAGTGTGAAACACACTGCAGCAAACTCCCCGCAATCATTCACTCATCTATAGAGCAGAACAACACAACACACATTACAGGCCATTAAAAGTTAAAATTCACCTGGACCACATCGTTGGACTATGGGAGGAAACAGGAGCACCCAAATGGAAACCCAAGCAAACACAGGAGAACATGCAAACTCTACAGACTGAGCCCCTTTCACCTGCTGTAATGTTAGTAATCATGTCCTGTTTGGACTCCGTCTGAACCAGGTTATCTTGTTGGGTGAGTGTGACTTCATTTTCATTGATTTCTTTAGTCTTTATGGTTTTTTTTTCCACTAAAGGTTGAATTAATACAGAAGCACTGAGTACCGTGTGTACGGTGAGTACTGTGGCGCGCAGGGCCATGGGTTTGGATGGGGCGAAGAAGGACGCACAGGCAGCGTTCATCTTGAACATTTAATTGAAATGATGCTCTCAGACCAAGAACCCTATTTTCTCAAGGACCTGCACTTCTAGCCCCCCCCCCATGCTTCCCCTTCAGACATTGGCAAACACAGTTACCCCATTAGTTTCCCCATAAATTGCCCTAGTGGTTGAACCCTATATTTACAATTTACCCACAATACAACTATTACCATTAAACAAATCTTCCCATCCAAACACACAGTAACGTGGGTCGTTACAGTACGTACATAGGTTTGCTAAGTGTACGCTATGGAAATCCTATAAAAGAGCTGAACGAGCGCAGATAGACAGGCATACAGCATTATAGCGTACTATATATAGGGTACTGTATATACAGCAGGGAAACTGCCTTGTTATGTTACATTATGATAACTACTGTTAACTATTGAAGTATTGTGTCCATTTCAACGGGATTTGGTCGTATTTTTCCAAAGCAGGTTGTCAAGTTTGGGGCATGGGAACATAATGCTTCCCACAAAAATGAAATGTATTTCAATACAATCTTCAGTTTATCATATTTTGTCTCACGAAGGGTTTTTCAGGAACAAATGACCTTTGTAAGGTCAGGGAAGACTGTAAATGGAAAATGCACGTGGGAGGAGAGACCATTTGAGCTCTTCTACTGCAAAGGCTTCAAAATTTAATAGTGTAACACGGTGGGTTTGTTAACAAACCGCTTGATTGTGCTGTGATGTTTAAGCTGCATCCAAGCCCTTATTGATGAGTGTAAATTAACGACTGCGGCAGTCACCCTGGCACATGTCCGCATGGTAAAGGAAGTTGACTCAGAGCTGGAAATCTCAGCGTCTGCAGGAATATAAACAGGCGCTTAAGTGCAAATCGGTCATCCTATTAACTGGCGTGAAAATGTATGTTTGTACTGTGAATTAAAGAGAATTATTCAATTAGGGTCCTTTAAAAATAATGTTTTCGTAACGGATTCATGGCGGACATGGTCGAAATTTATTTTTTTCCTGGGAAAAAATGGAAATATCCCCTCGTCCGCATAGCTGCGCATTTGTTATAAGAGCTAAACGGCCAGAAATACCTGTGGCAAATTAATCAAAACATTACAGAATGATCTTTGAAATTCCATCATCCTCAAAATTCCACCATCAAGAGCACTTTAGTTCGGCAAAGCCCACTGTCAACACTGTAACGTATATTGTTACAACACTACATAAGTGTTATAAAAATACACACCCAAGAAGATATTTTACTGTGACTTAAATTCATTACACTGTACTTCTAGAGGGGATTGTGAGGTGCAAGAGCTCCTCTGTCTCTGAGTGTTCAGCAGGTATTAGCAGAAATCCTTTGTAGGTACGCCATAAATAAAACCTCTCTAGCCTTAATAGGCAGCGCTTTCCAAGTAGCACTGTATCTTACAGACAGGACTTCATAATTCACATTTTCCTAGAAAGTATATCTAGTGTGCTTGAATCCAGCGTAAGTATTCCCATAAGGACCGCTTAAGCCTTGTTGACTCTTGAAGAACGGCTGGCACCACCGCTGCTGGACCTGCTTTCAGATGCAGGCAAAAACCCACCGCTACTTGTAAGAAAGCTCGTGCCGAAGTGCTCAGGTCACAAGTACCACGTTTGAGTGGGCATCGCACACGTCAAGCAAACTAATCAGTTCTGTCTGAAATCGGTTTGAATTCTTGGCCAGATTGGGACGAGCCTGGAGAAACTCCCTCATCCCTTTAAATGTTAGCTAAGTCAACCATATTTGTAGTCCTGCTGTCATCAAGATGAGTCTGGAGCAGTAGACTCATCTCCTGGAGACAGTTTTCAAAACGAGGTACAACAAGGTACGAAGTCCTGTAATATTCACACTTGTTGCAGGGTTCAATTTTTCAACGTCTGATTGCAAGCTTGATGGGCACTAACTTCGGGCTGCCTGTAGCCACAGGTCGGTGGCAGAGCGCTCATGGGCGGAACGCCACGCAGCGGGTCTCTCCTGGCCGTCGAGTGCTTGTTTTACACAGGGAAATAATGGCTCCTATTCGCATGTGGAGGTATTCTCACTGGAAAAGCATTTCCACAGGGTAGGTAACTGTAGGTGACTTTGAAGCCTCACCAGGCCAGTGGACACACTGAACGGTCAGGGCAGGTTGCGACCCCCCCCGGTGATTCGAGCAGTCATAGAGGGCCGCTGAGGAGACAAACCGTAGACGAAGAACGATTAGGAGTCGGGGCGAATTTGATGGCAGCTCCATATACACACAGCATGAAGAAGCGATTCCATTCCATTCTATTTGGGTCTTTTTACGTCGTGAGTGTTGGGCCTGTTTGGACCTGAATGACTACTGAAATATCAGAATTTCATTACTCACCAAAAGGCTTTATCGAAGAACTGTTTTACTGCTTTCAGCAACTCGGTATAATGACCGTCCTGAAAGGTACAATAAACTCCAGGACTTGAGCTAGCGACCTTCAGCTTGGAGCTCCATACCTTTACCAGCACCTGCTCAGCAGCACGGTTTCCAAGGGAACAATGGGGCCGCTGCATGAGGGCACTACCACACATGGACGGAGAGCAGACGTCGAACACCTCCCCATCCTCAAAGACTCTCAAACTAAGTAATTCCTTGGCACTTGGCCTACTCCGTTTTCCCACCCTGCGGCTCTTCTTGCAGACCCTCGAAATAGCTTTGCTCTGTTCTGAACAACACTTGAGATATGTGGACGCACACCCCTGACCGTCGGATGGCCCGGTTGTGAGCTCATCCCGGTTCCATGGAAACGGGTCACTCTTCCACGGGCCGCCTCGTCCCCACCTACCTAATAAATCAAGGCGGACAGCGAGCAGAAACTCGGCAGCGGCCGCGGTCGCACGAGCGCCAGAGCGGGGGACTCGCCAACACCTCGGTGCCTTAACCGTCGCGCTGTAGCTCTTGGCCGGGGTCACGCCCCATTTCTCAATTAACCGACGTGAAAAAGCACTGGCAGCTGACAATAAGAGACTTGTTCCGAACGCCGTATTTATATTTTCGCACAGGCGCGCTACAGGTGACAAAAATGTGACGAGAGACGTGTCCTTTTAGCGCGTCCCGCGTTCACGTCTCCATTTGTCTTCACGTCGCAACGGCAAACTTAGCTGTAACCGCAGTCAATCAAGTTTCTCTGAAATCGGGAACAATTACACTTTAATTCCCAGGGTACAAGCAATGTGCAGCCAGCCTTGTGCGTAAAAACAACGTGACCGTCCACGCCCTTACGGCCCTCGCTGATGCCAGACTATCACAACAGCTCTGGAAATGCTAAAGAGAAGATTCTTTTCTGTTTTTTGGGGACTTTTGACTTTGCATTCGCTACGATAACTGTCAAATTATGTACACTCTGAGCCACCGCTTCCATAATCAAGAACCGTTTTCCTGTGTGTTATTTTATAAAGTGTTCAAGGATGAAAAGACTTAAAATTTTTGAAATAACAGAGGCGAAAGGAACCCATGTATTATAAACCATGTCGTGTCCCAAACAAGGCTGCTGTGGCAACTGCACAGTTGTGTTTCATACAGACGACACGGAATGTCATCGTTTAATGCCTCCAAAAGTTATTTCTGTTACATTTTAAAATATGGCTTCAGTTAAAGTTACGTTTGTGCTGTTCCTTATCCTCTTTCTTAATGCAGTAATACATAATATGCATCTGCATCCGTAATAATAATAATTAAAAGAAAACACACACACAGTTTCTGAACCGCTTGTCCCAGATGGGGTAGCGGGGAACCGGAGCCTACCCGGCAACACAGGGCGTAAGGCTGGAGGGGGAGGGGACACACCCAGGACGGGACGCCAGTCCATCGCAAGGCACCCCAAGCGGGACTCGAACCCCAGACCCACCAGAGAGCAGGACTGTGGTCCAACCCACTGCGCCACCGCACCACCTCCAAACATAAAATCAATAATAGGAAATAAATTAAAAAGAATTTTTAAAGCTGACAAATTAATGTTTTGTATGAGAAAAGCTGTTTCAGAAAATATTCACTGAAACGGTGTCAGGTTTCAGCCTCAACACCTTCTACTCGAGGGGTGTGGCGGCGCAGCGAATTTTGCCGGGTCCTGCTCTCTGGCGGGTCTGGGGTTTGCGTCCCGGTTGGGGTGCACTGTGATGGACTGGCGTCCCACCCGGGGTCTGTCCCCCCCCCAGCCTTATGCCCTGTGTTGCCAGGTTAGGCTCTGGCTCTCCATGACCCCGCCTGGGACAAGCGGCTTTAGCCAGTGTGTGTGTGTGTGTGTGTACCTTCTACTTCTTCGCCATCAGCACTTGACCAAAGTACTATAATGTGTAACACTGATGAGCAGGATCATATTTTTATACACTGTTGAAAAGTAGATATGGAAGACGGAGGGGTCTGGGGTGGACACACTTTAACTGTTGAAGGTCAGCGGGAGAGCAGAAGTTAGAGCTGCTGTCTTGTACTCGAAGGACCCAGGGCCAAATCCCACCTCCTCCTGTAGTACCCCTGATCAAGGCACCTACCCTGAAGTGATACGGTAAAAAAATTGCCCAGTTTTACAAATAGGTAAATCAGTGCGAGACGTTGGAAGCGACTTTGGATAAATAACAACTGGAATAAATAAGAATAGTAATATGTAAGAAGAAAAGAATGACAGGGTTGTACTTCAACAGGCCAAAGGAGGTTGCATTTTACATTTATTTGAAAAAGAAAAAAAAAAACCTTCTCAAAGTTTTAGTTACTCCTTTTCAGGGGAAAAAATGCTGTCAAGTCTGACATCGGGTTTAACTCCAACTTTCTTTTGGCGGTCAAGACCCGAGCATTACATTCAGGCTGGACAGAGAGAAAAAAAATAAACTCTTTCAAAAGGGAAACACTGAATAGTACAAGTTTGGTGAAAAAAAAAGTGAAGGTAGGGAAAAAGTACTTTATAGAGCGGGACAAAAAAGTGAAGAGTGCGAAAAGTGGAAAAACGAATCCCGCAAAGGCCCGGTTATCTCTCTCCCGCTTTCGTTCGCCACAGAGGCCTTTTCATGCAGCAGATGTTTGTCCGAACACGAAACGCGCTCAGCGCAGGGGGCTTCGACTATCTGATGCCACGGCTAACCTGAGACGCGGCGCGGCGCCGCGCTCGCCCTTCGAGGTGTCTCGGCCACGGGCGCACGAGCGCCGGCAACCCGACACTCGCCCGCTATTATTTCATTAGCGCAGAGCCGCCAAATGCCAAGCGCTCGCGGTCCGTCGCTCTCCCGGGGGACCCCGGTTCTCGGCGAAGCGCTACCCGCCGGCGCTGGGAGGAGGGACGGCGGCCGGCGGAGACGAGCCCGCGGCGCTTGGGCGGCGACCCCGAAAGCGGCTTTCCAGCGATGGCGGTGCTGTAATGCCACCCTGGCGGAGCGGGGCGGTCGGTGCGTCTGTGCTGCGGCCGTGCCAGCGGGGGGAAGGCGTGCCAGTGCCAAAGTAATCTGGGTTTGGCCTCTTCCTGCCGCTTGGCTCCCAGCACCGATGTATCCAGCTGAGGTACAATAATTCGACACCTCTTAAGCGGCAGGACCCTTTAGCGTGACAACCACGGCTTTGTTTGAATATTCCTGCGTATTTCGAATGCAATAAAAAATTACAGTCAGCAACATCCACACTGTTTTTACATGCTGGAAGCTTGCCCCGCTCGCCCCCTGTCTTCCCACCTCCCCGCCTCCCCGCCTCCCCACCCTACCCTTCCTATGTGGGCCTTAGAGTACACTTTGTGGTGGCCTCGCTAAATTATTAATTTATTTTTCTAGGCTGCCCCTGCACTACAAAGTCTGTTTCATGAAGTTCTTCCTCCAAGGACTTCTGAGTTCGCTCCTTCCTGCAGATAGTTAAGCGGCCCTCACCCTGCAGACAGGCCCGCTACCACGTACACACACAGTCACACACACACTTTAATGGCAGCATAAAGTCATTTGCCATGGAGGGACCATAAACGTTCTTTATACAGGAACCTCTGGCTAAAAGGCTCAAACCACGGTTCATTAGGGATTCGGTGGCCCATCCACAGCCCACGTCCAACGAAACGCAACCGTACCCCTGAGTTACGCACGGCACGTCGAGCGCGAGACCTTTTCACCGGGCTCCTCTGTGACTGAACGCGGACACAGGATTGAGGGGGCTCTGGTTTCCACTCACCAGTGATTTATTCAAGAGCCACTTCCTACAAGGGCGCGGTGGTGCAGCGGGTTTGGCCGGGTCCTGTTCTCCGGTGGGTCTGGAGTTCGAATCCTGCTTGGGGTGCCTTGTGACAGACTGGTGCCCTGTCTTGGGTGTGTCCCCTCCCCCTCCGGCCTTGTGCCCTGTGCTGCCGGGTTAGGCTGCGGCTTGCTGCGACCCTGCATGGGACAAGTGGGTTTAAGGTTGTGTGTGTTTCCTACAGTAACAGCTGTCTTAAGGCTTCTCTTCACAGTGGTGTCATGGCCAAAAAAAAAAAACACCTTAGCAGGAATCTCTACAGGGCTCAACTGATGCTACTGAACAAAAGTTACTAGAACGACCCATGCCGGCGTGTGCTGGGTTCGGGGAGCGGCCAGGTGGGAACAACCGCACGAGAATCTGTGGCTCTTCCTGCTTCTCTCCCCCTTCTTCCACAAGACAAGCAACAGCAAAACCGACAACACAACTCCACAATCTCACAGTTTCAGACTCAGGACACGCCACAGATTGTCAGCAGCTCCCCAGAACAGCCTTCTTCTTAACTCGTAACCCTCTCGTTCTCTCGGAGCGTTCCTTTATTGACGACTGTCCCCACCTGGAGCTTTTCATGCCCTTTACTATCTACTTCTGGGCGTAGCTCTACATCCTGTTGATCATGAACATAAAAACAAATACACACTATTCTACTTCATGCATTTATTTTTGATTATTCATGTTTTCATGCATTTTTCACGACGGGAACAGTTCACGAGGGTAAGGGTTAAGCGTTACAAAAATCTGCGCTCAGACCGCAGCGATCTGCCTTTTACAAGTAAATCAAACGCAATTGCAATTTTACTGCCAATTTCGGTTGTTCATCTAAAAATCCAGATGTTTAATTGACTGAGACGAGCAGTGTACTGAAACTGGTCCAAATTAGGAATGTGTCATAACTGTTTCTCAGGCATCCCTTCTTTCTTGGCAAATAAAGACGAATTATTTGATGAGAAGAGCCGTCATTGGAGCCCGGTTTGTTTTAGGTATTATTAAGAGAATTCTTCAACAGTGCAATTTATATTCCAGCACCTCGACGTGTATCAGATAAATATATGAAGCAATAACTGCGTAACGATCAAGAAAAAGGACGTCATCTGTTTTGCTGATGACGGAGGGTATTTCAAAGTTATTATTAGCAGGAGGCGACTGAAAGTGATGAGTGTCCAAAAGAGCCACTGTGTTGTCGTATAAACTTGTGGGATCACAGAGGGTTAGGGTTAGGGTTAGGGTTAACCCGCAGAACAATATTAATGCTTTAGCTGGCACCGCATTACCCTTCATATTTATTTCACGTGCACCTATGAAAACAATGCTCACAAATTATTATTGTGATTTCTATTATTATTTTTATTATAGAGGGGGGTGCGGTGGCGCAGCGGGTTTGTCTGGATCCTGCTCTCTTGTGGGGCCGGGGTTCGAGCCCCGCTGGGGGTGCCTTGCGACGGACCGGCGTCCCGTCCTGGGTGCGTCCCCTCCCCCTCCAGCCTTGCGCCCCGTGTTGCCCACATAGGCTCCGGTTCACTGCAACCCTGCATGGGGCAAGCAGCTTCAGCCAATGTGTGCGCGTGATATTATTATTATTCTATTGCACATGAATTGCAGAGACATGCTGTAGGGAGACAGATAGCAAGAAAGGTGCTCGGACCAGACGGGCTCCCTGCCCTCATCCTTCTACCCCCCTTCATCCTCTGCCCCCCTCCCGTGGAACCGCTGACCTCCAGCAGCCATCCTCCGACGGGAAGACACGCCCAGCTCCTCAAAAACCCTTTCAATCTGTCTTCACGCACCTTATTAATACGTTCCATGAACGGAGACACAGAGGGGTATTGTGTCTTTTTTCCGCCCGGTTCTGGCCCTCGGTCCTTTGAAGACACGTTGCAGCGCGTGCCGTTCGCCGTACGACACCCCGAGCGGGCCCACGCCTGCGCGCACATTCCTGGAGCACTAGAGCATATTGGTGGGACGCTGCGGTTGCTGGCCGCGCACGCGGTTATCTGCAAACGCGTTCAGGTCCGGCCTCCGACGCTTCATAGGCCCGAGAGCTCCGAGGCACTTGGTTATTTATGTAGGCCTAGTAATGATAGTGATTACGGAAAACTGCCTACGCTTCAGAACATTTCTGCAAAGCGAGTTCCCAGATTTACACTCCGCTGATATTTCAGGTTCCCGAACGTTAACGCACAAATACGCCAGTCAAAAATTCGTAGCAAAAACGGCACACGCATCACTCGCTTTTTTTTTTTTTCCCCAATTTGCAAAACTCCTGAAAATAGCAGAAGGGGCATTTTCAAGTGAGTTCAACGTAATGTTTAAGTGTTAAAGAAAGCCGCCGTGGCCACGTTCGGAAAATACGGTAGCTAATTTTAGACGAAGCGCATATTCGAAATGGAAGTCGGTTAAACGGCGCGGCGATAACGGCGTTGGAAAGACGCGCGTTCGACAGAAACGCGCCTCGTTCGCTCTCGACGCGCCGCTCCGTTCCAGTCCTGCCTCTGGACCCGTACTCAAAGCCTGGGAGAACGGACCCGACAGTTGTCATCAGAGAAATAAGAACTTGACGAATCACTTCCCGTCCCGCGGACTTCTCCTGCTGGAGGACGGGGCTTTGGAACGGGCTGGAGTGCGGTCGCTATTCATCCTCCATCAATGGACGCTACTGTTCTCGCCGGGCGCATGCCGGGCAGGGGCTCGCGGGGCAGGGGCTCGCGGGGCAGGCTCCGAAGAGCCGGGGCTCGGCTCCTTCCTCGCCTCCTCGCGCAGGCTGTCGGCTAAGCCGTGGCGCTTCCTTGCGTGGGAATATTTTCCCGGTGGCCCTTCGTAACCGAATGCCCCACGTGAACAGTTCCGGCGAAACGCATGTTGCGTTCCGCAACGACACACGTGTTTGGGACTTTCGCTCGCTCTCAGTCCCCGCTGAGGGATACGCTGATCCAGAACCAGTAACCAGTGCTGGGTAATAGCGGCTGTGAGGTCCACGCTGGACGGGACACCGGGCAGTCAAGAGCACGTCTTTGGACTGTGGGAGGAAAACGTGGTACTTAAAGGAAACGTGCCACTCCATACACACGGAGCCGAGGCTGGATTCTGACCTGCGACCCTGGAGCTGTCGGTCAACGCGTCTTCTTGTGCGACACGTTTTCATAGATGCTTTTTCAAATATACACTCACATTATGGAGTCCCCCCTCACTTGCTCACAAGCTTTCCTTAACCGCTTGTCCGGGGCTATGTGGGGTACGTGCTGGATGGGACACCGGTCGATCACAGGGTATATAACAGGGCCCTGTCGATGAAACAAACAAACAAAACCAGCACAACACCTTATGAAAACGCCATTTTTTTATACGATGGGTTTATTATTCAGGCTGCCTTCAATGAGGGAAACAATCACAAAAAGTGCAGACCATAAAAATGATTAATGAGACAGCCAGTTGTATGTATTGCTTTATCTCAACCAGTAGAACAGTCTGCAAATTTGTAAAAGGACAACTTAATAAAAAGAATTAAAACTTTAAAAGAGCAGCTTTTTAAGAACAGGTGAGACTTTCTGCCAGTGTTTTTGTATTTCCTGTCCTGTACTGCTCATAAACTGGGGTTTATGAAATAAATTTGTGAAATAAAGAATAAAAATATGAAATAAATTTATGAAATAAAGAATAAAAACTCATAAAGCACCTCACAAACCCCACACACGTCGGATGCCTGCTGGTTATTACCGTCCTGTATGAACATGCCTGTTCATTATCATACTGTAGCACATATGTTACATAAATTTAATGCACATTTTTGTCCAGGAACTGATTTTTTTCCAAAAACAATGATGGTAATTTGACCCCCTAACAACGAAAATTATGCCCATTGGGGTCATTTCATGCAATGAATTAACCCCATTATGTGAGGAATGGGCGTAGTTTGCTATTCGTTTTCTTTTTTCCCCAGACCCTCACCGGGAACAGCAGGTAGAAATCGACGACTGTTTCTCTTCGACTACGTCGCAACACAAAAAAATGATCCTTATAAGCATAAACAAAGGAGCTCATATTTGTACAAGGGCCAGACTTACTGCATCTACACAATACTAACCTCTGGTTTACATTTATTCATTTAGCTCAGACTATTCCCCAAAGGAACTTATAAATAATTATTTACCCATTTATACAGCTGGGTAATTTTACTGGAGCAATTTAGGGTAAGTGGCTTGCTCAAGGCTCCTACAGCTGAAGGTGAGCTTCAAACCTGCAACCTTCGGGTCCAAAGGCAGCGGCAACTCCGACCACTCCGCTACCAGCTGCCCGGATTCCGAGAAGAGCGTCGGCAAATGCACGCGCCGTGCAGGCTGACGGCGGCGAGGAGGAAACTGTCAGGTTGATGTACGGTTCCTCCTCCCTGGGTTCCCACCTGACCATAAAGATCTTATTAAACCAGCGAGGCGGAAGCGAGGGCTTCCGGGTTATTTTAACTGCGGTAACTGAGCACGTGGGGGCCGGAATAAATTAGCATTTAATTTTACTAGGAAAAATTACGCGCCGTTGTAATTTCATCTGCCGACAGCAACCGTGGGACCAGCGTCAAGCAAAAGTAAACAGATTGCGTCGAACAGCAGATGATACAAAGGGCAACCTTCAGTATCTTATCCAGCGCTGCTGTCATTTGATGAACACCGATTGTTGTTGCTGCTGTAACTGTTCCCTGCAGCCAGTGTCTGGAATCCTGTCCTTGCAAACATTTCTTCGGGGGGACTTTTCTCGGGGAGTGTCCCGCGCGGAGACACAATGAAATGCACTGTTGTGGGAAAACATGTCATTCCCATTGTACTGAAACTCGGTGTAATTATAAGCCTTGTCAGCGTGAACCACGAGATGGTTTGGAAGATTCCTTCGAGAAAAACGCTCTGGAAAAAAATGTGCTTAGTATGAGAGTTTCCTCAGGAACGCCACGGTAAGCAGCCGTACCCATGACCCGAGGAGGTATTAAAACTGAGAAAAGGTGACCGGATTCCTTGGCCTGGACAACGCGGCTCCTTGCCGGAGGCTGGAGGTCCTGGATGAAGATCAGGGAAGAGGAACCATCTGGTATGGATTCCGGATTCTATCCACTCCAGCATGGAAACGGACCGGCGCTGCGGAGCTGGCGGCTGCTCGGCCTGCGAATTCCGGATCTGGAACATCCAACGCATCAAACGACCGGACTGAGTCGGTGGGAAAAACCGTATTTCCGTAGTTCAAATGACATGCAGGAAAGCGTGTTTGCAGCACTGTAAACGGTAGACATGTAACGCATCAGCAGCAGCCTCCGCAACTTCTCAGCAAGTGGCAAAGTGGTTAGAGCTGCTGCCTTTGGATTCACAATGACCCACGTGTGACCCACACCCACGGTGCAGCACCCTTGACCAACGTACTTACCCTGAACCGGCAGAGTACAAATTTCCCAGCTGTATAAATGTGTGAACTGGCGTGATTTGTTTTGGAGAAAAGCATCAGAACAGACAAACCAATCAATCAATCAATCAAATAAAATTCTGTGTTCCGTGCTAAAAAGCGTGGAGGCCTGTGCAGACATCTAGCCTTCAGCCCGTCAGTCAAGGGTTGGAAGTGATTTTGCGCCACATCATCTCTCCACCAGCATCATCATCTCTGAAGGAAGAACTGTAGCAGAACAGTTTGTAGCTGCATTATGGGATGCTCCTTCTGTTGGAAGAAAAACACCCCCCCACACACACACACACACACACACACCCTATCCAGGAGTTTCAGCTCTCCGGTGGTGATGTCATGAAGAAGCACAATGAGTGTCTTGGGCGGCTAAGTGGGACCCAGCCCAGGAGAAGAGCAAGACACAGAGCGACACTTTCCGTAAGTGCGGGATGTCCCACCCGCCCACCCCCTCCTTCACCACGAAAGCAAACTGGCCGAGCTTGGGGTGGGGGGTTTGGGAAATTGCCTGCAGAATCGTATGGCAGTTACCGGCGGCCCGGTAGGAAGAATCCGTTAGCGGACCCCCACCCCCCCAAGCCCGCAACTGATGAAGGCCAAGAGTGAAGGCGGTGAAAAATCACAGGGGAGACATGATTCAAACGGCACATGAGCCACAATCCGGGGAACGGATGAAAGCACATATGCTGCATGGGAGTTCCCTTTACGCCGCTTTTAATTACAACACTATTTCTCATCGGCACCAAGGATATATAATTCATCCTTACAACCGTATCTGCTGATGCGGGAGGACGGAGCTACGCTGTACGTGGAGTTTCTCAAACCAGCACAAACGCATGAGGATACAAACGTGAATACAGCGAACGTACACTTAGGAGCACGATAAGAGGATCGGTAATTAAAGTCCGCTGCCGCTGTTATAATCAAGCAGGGCGGTTGAGCAGAGCGGCCTCAGTTCAAGTTTCTATTATGTATAAGTCGAATAACTGTCAGTCTGTATCGTCCACGTATTTTGTGTCCTCGGTACTTACGATCATAACATGCGCAATGGGACTCAAAAGCAGAGAAGGGCGAGTCTGGACAGTGACGTGGACGGTCGTCCTGAGAGAGACAAGGGAAGTGTCTCCCACTGTGAAGCTGGATGACGAAAGCAGAGTGCTGCCTCTCCGCAGGGTAAAAGAGTGCTGCACACACACAAAGTCCTGATCTGAATTCAATTGAGAATCTGTGGAAAGACTGCAGTCCACAAGCAGGGTCGTGGTGAGTCAGAGCCTAACCCAGGAACACAGTGCACAAGGCTGGAGGGGGAGGGGACGCACCCAGGGCGGGACGCCAGTCCATCACAAGGCAGCCCAAGCAGGACTCGAACCCCAGACCCACCAGAGAACAGGACCCTACCAAACCCGCTGCGCCACCGCACCCCCTCTGAGCAAATTGAGACAGTTTCAATAGATTCTTTCCAACAAGAATGGGCAAAATTTGCATGTAGCCTGTGTAAAAAATCTGGTAAACACTTACCATAAAGCTGTTTAGGGGAGGCTACAGCAGATACGGACAGAAACATACTGTGCTGGTGGTCCTCCGAGCAAAGCAGGACGTTATTCAAGCAAAGAGCCGTGTTTGAACAGCGCTCTGGCAGGACACTGCAGTGAGGAGCTCGGCACTTTATGTTTGCCAATTCCTGCATCTTGCAATAAAGGAATCCTGAGCGTGGAAATGAACTGCACGGGCACACAAAAGTCTTTCGGCGAACGATGCGCGACATCTATCGTCAGAATACTCACATATGTGAAAAATGTTTTGAACATCTGAACAGAAAACACGGTGGGCAAAACATTACTGGCAGAAGTTTATTTGTGTTTTCATACTGCGGTGTTTGTTCCCGATACACACAGTGAAAGCGAGACAGACCTCTGGTGTTGCGATCTGCAGTGGGAGGAGAACAGTCAGCTGGACCAGCATTACCAAAGTGCTTTCTATCCCTCACTGAGTCCCACTTGAGTCTCAACCACCGGAGACAACTGTTTTTTATGAGAAAGATTCATTACAGCCCCGAGACACTACAAGCAAAAATACGGTAAAACACAGTAGAAGAGGCAGCCCTACAGTCCCTGCAAGAAGAGGTTTGTTGACAGAGAGCTGAGGCGGCCCTTTGGTCCTGTGATCCCAATGGTCCAGCGTGGGGTGTCTCGCTTCCCCATGGATGAAGTGTTCTGACAGGAAGGCGAGTGGAGCAAGAAGAAAAGCTGCACGTGGTTGAAGGCAAAGCAGAAACAGGGAAAAGCGCAGGGCACCATAAAAATAGAGGAGCTCAGGACACACATGTGCAAGCGGTGCCTGTATGGTGGCATGAAGACACTGAAGACACGGAGGCGGGAAGACGGAGAGCTGCTCTCGCGCAGTCCGTGGTGGTGATCCGCCGAATGGCTCACCCAGCTGCTTTAGAAAGTGGTTTACTAGGCGTTGCACACGGCGGGACGTGCGGTCAGAGGGCAGGCTCCTCGGCAGCAGAGACCAGGCTCTTGGACGCATCCACATCTCCGTCCCCCATGAGCGTCGAAAGCTGCCTCTGAGCACAGGACAGGAAGAGCTCCAGGCTGGAGAGGTGTCTCTGGCGAAGGGCTTGGTCCAGCTGTGGGACACAGAGGGGGGGAGAGGGTCACTGATGCTGTACACAACACAACTGAACTCAACTCAGCTGGACTGAACTCAACTCAACACAACTGGACTGAACTCAATATAACTGGACTGAACTCAATACAACTGGACTGGACTGAACTCAACTCAACACAACTGGACTGAACTCAACTCAACTCAACTCAACTGGACTGAACTCAACTCAACTCAACTGGACTGGACTGAACTCAACATAACTGGACTGAACTCAATACAACTGGACTGGACTGGACTGGACTGAACTCAACACAACTGGACTGGACTGAACTCAACACAACTGGACTGGACTGAACTCAACATAACTGGACTGAACTCAATACAACTGGACTGGACTGGACTGAACTCAACACAACTGGACTGAACTCAACACAGCCTCTTAGGACACAACGGACAACGACCCCCTAACCTTAAGCTGTCAGGCAAGTGGCGCCCAGAGGAACTAGGATACACGAGACCTGCCGGGTCGGGACAATGTCTTCCACGCAACCAACCACTTCTTTTCTACTGTTACAGGAATCGTTTAGAGCAACTTCGCTCTTCCGTTTTTCTGTAACACCGTACACAACTTGGAAAAAAATCTAAATCATCTCATTCATCCCATACCAAGTTTGTTCTTATGTACAAAAAGTACAGAATGCTTCTTTATATTACTGCATGTGTACAGGTGAGCTTTTCCCAGCAGAAAAAAAGTGGCTGCGTTTAGCAGAAGGTTCGAGAGAGAGAGAGAAAGAGAGAGAGAGCGAGAAAAGCAGGCGATGCTCTGGATCCTTTCGCAGGCCTGGGGTGCCCCGCTGTGGCCTGCACTGCATTAGAAACATGCTGCCCACTGTTCCCCGTAAGAAAGCACACGCAGTATGTGCACCCGCCAAAAGGAAGAGCACAAACTTTATTTTGGGTTCCCGTCTATTTTTACCGAGTAGTCCCAGAAGAATCATGATCTCATTTTCTAAATAAACGTGGAACATGTTCTCTGGCAATTAGACGATGTCTGCTGTCCAAGTGTTCGCAGCCCGCAGGACAGTATCTGCTCTGATCACTTTAGCAGCCAGACAAGTGCATCTGAAACAAGTGAGGCTCTCTGGCGTGGGCCCTGGAGGCGCTCTCCTCTCTTTGCGCTCTCTTTCGGCATGCCGCACCGGCGCGAGCGGTCCTGTGCCTCGAACCTCTGACCTCCAGCCCAGCGGCCACGCTTAAAAAAATACACCGAAGGACAGACTGAGGGCACGAAAGGTCAGCCCTGCGCTGCCTCGGCCGGCTCGGGGGCTCTGTCCGCAGCGCGCTTCCTTCCGCTGGACGCCCCGTTGGCATTTTGAGTGTTAATCGTTCGCACGTCCGACAGGACGAGCTGGGGCCAGTTGTCAGGTGCCGTGTCTGTATGTTGTTAGAACTCAGTGAAACACAGAAAGCAACAGACAGTGTAAATTATACCGAAAGGCCCAATAAAACAAGAGAAATACAGTCCATTCGCCTCTGGTTACTATCACTAGCTTTACAGAAATGCTAGCAGCTGAGATATTCCCCCAAAAACAGTGCTCTGGCAACTCGGTAAAGCCATAGTGCAATAGTACGCTATTTCATTGTCCCTTTATAAAGTTACGTATATAATGCAATAATAAAGTTATGTGTGTTAAGTGTAAACTAAGTCTTTTTTTATGAGCGAGAAGCAAACTGCAAGGTTCAGCCTCAGTTCATTTCTGATCACGTAAAGTACTGCGATGGACTGGCAGCCCATCCACGGTGTATTCTGCCTCGCCTACTTAGGACGGCCCTGGGACAAGCTCTGGGACAAGCTCTGGGACAAGCTCTGGACCACTGCAACCCTGCCTTAGGATGAGTGGTGAGTGAGTGAGTGAGAGTGATTTGTTGCGAGCTGTCGATGAGCAAGAGCCATTTCAACATGCAGACAAATGGAACTACAAACTTGACTTGAGCACCACCTTCCTGTGCTCCCGACCTCCCTTCTCTCTGGCCGTGGATGGAAATGGAAGTGTGGCGGAGACAGTGAAGTCCTCACAGGGCCCCCATCACCCGTCCCTCCACACCCTAAAGGTGACACGACCCCTTACCTTGGTGGGCTGCGGTTAGGGTTTCGTTTTCATTCCTACTCCTACGTTCACTTTTTCCTTCCTCCTGTTGCTGGCAAGCCACCAGGCGCAGGAACTCAAACTGACAATTATTGTATAGTATTTATTTTCGTAGCAGCGATACCGATCAGGTCGCCTGAGCAGAGAAATGAAAACCTCTCTCAGCTGAAGACTTCACTCTCATAGGAGCCCGACTTCGAATGAAGTTAATCTCCCGCGCATGGAAAAGCAATCACCCGTCTGAAACGCGGACGGTTCGGGAGCGTTCCAACGCGGCCACTAACTGCACCGGGGAAGTGAGCTGATTGTTTTCTATTTACCCTGTTACGATTGTCGAGTTTTAATACTGTGTTAGCCTTCAGGCCCCCAGAAATGAGTCATGTTCAAGGAAACAGAATCCACTTCCTCTGCACAGAACAGTTATTCATCTTTAAAGTCACAAAAGCACAGCGGGTTTTTGGGGATGGGGGGTTACTGCATGGAGAAATCGCACGTCTTTTATAAACCCCTCCAGCTCTAATAAGGGAGAGTCGGCAGACGCCCACATCAGTCATGCACAACCAGGAGATTCGCTGCATATGGGAGTGCGCCTAAGAGAGAAAAAATTACACCGGTATTGTTTCCGTGTCTTTTCCTTGGTGTGGAAGGTAAGGGCGACGTGATTGAGGTGTGAGAAAAGTAACCGCAATCTCAGTCAACAGCTCGTAGTGCCACCTTTAGCTGGAACGACTGCAACTAAGAACTGATCGATCTCTTTGTATCTGCGTATACAGACAGATAGATAGATACCACCCTGAAATAACACTTATATAGCTTCTCAGACCCTTCAGACCGATAGCACTGGAATTAAAACATATGACTTAAACAGGTATAAAAGAGTGGACAGACAGACACTGTGCGAATGAATAAAACTAGTAATAACAGCTCAATGCCACTAACGCGGGGGCGCAGTGGGTTGGACCACGGTCCTGCTCTCCGGTGGGTCTGGGGTTCAAGTCCCGCTTGGGGTGCCTTGTGACGGACTGGCATCCCGTCCTGGGTGTGTCCCCTCCCCCTCCGGCCTTACGCCCTGTGTTACTGGGTAGGCTCCGCGACCCTGTATGGGACAAGCGGTTCTGAAAATGTGTGTGTGTGTGCCACTAACGCTGGTCGTTATGCTAAGAGAGCCGAAATAATTTCGTTTTTGCTGAAATGTCTTACTACAACGATCAAATAACGTCAACTTGAAAACTTTCCATTTCTTTTACGGACATTTAAGACACGGTTCAGATACTGTCCGGATTGAATGTTTCAGGGGACATAAACACAGTACGGTACAGCGGAGTAGCGTACCGTGCTCTGCGTGGGACAGAGCAACGCTCGGTGTGCAGTACATGAAACTGGGGCGAAAGAAAGGTCACAATGCATATTAAAAAATCCCACATGTAGGAGGAAATAAAACGAGAGTGGACAAGGTGTACGAGTCAAGCTGATGGATGGCAACACAAAAAGGGCTGTAACTGGGAGTGCTGGGGACCGGCGTGATGGGCTTCCAAGGAAAACACTTTGCTTCGTGGCCAAATCAGAAACACATGTAAAGAAAAAGGAAGCTGTAATAATGGGGGGGCGACTTTCCGTCCATTGATCGAGGACGGCACCCGGGGAACTGGCGAGGCGAGCCCGAAACGAGGTTACCCGGAAGCTCCGCGGGGCCGCTTTCCGATCCGGTGCATAATGGTTTCAAGAGATCCTGCGAGGAGATTAGCCACGCGGTGGTCCGAGACCACTGTAAACACATGCCTTATTTTAAGTAAATTAGTCTGAGACACACATGAACGCATTTAGAGGCGCTCAAAATGCAAGGCCTCTTTCGCGTAAATGAGCCGCATTCAGGGTGTCAGAAAGGTGGAGGGAATCGGAGCAACTACGGGAATCCTTTTAAGGACGTCCAAAACTGGGAAAAAGGGATTTTCCTCATGCTTTCCGAGAGATTCCGCATTTGTTAAGGTTCAACGTGAAACTCTGATACCGTGCGGAATTTGTTTGTTAGATACCGCGGGACAAAGCAACCGCGACACGAACATCTCGCTCAAAATTTTCCTACGTAGCAGAAAGGACAGTAAGTTTTTCACACTGCATTAATCGCCTGTTCTGTAAGCCACCATATTACCCCATTCAATTTAATAATTCAACTGATTTAATTCTATGGATCCCTCTTCTCACCAAAGTGACACAGAGCGTTGCGCAAGACCATCATGCTAAAGAAGGATACGAAAACAATCCAGAAGTCAGCTATAACTCAAATAAATGAGAACAGAGTAATCCAGCAGGCAACAGCAGCGAGGAAAACAGAAAAAAAATCGAAAAATAACTCTAATGAACTGAATTCTTTTCCCATTTACGGGCTCGACTGCAGCATGTGACTGACAGAAGACTCCTTTTCCCGCCACTTTTTTCGCATCGGTTCGCATAAATGAGCACCATTCACGGCTGCACCAGCCCTCGGCGGACGGAAGCGCCGGCAGGTGACCTCACCGACGGCTAACTTTAGAGCGCGGTTGATTAATGAGGTTTAAATGGGTATTCCCCCCCCGTCGTCGCACACCTTCCGCGGGGCTGACTGATGAGCTATCGCAGGAGAGGGGCCACCCCGTGCGGGGAGCGGCAGGTCGCGGGCCGGGCGCCCGCCGGCCAGGCCCCTAAGGAATCCGCCTTTCGGAAAATAAGCAAGGGCCCATCTGCCCGGCGCGCATCCCTGGCTCTCGCGCACCTTCCGGACGGCGGCGGCGGCAAAACAAGTCTGCGGGCTGCGCTCGCGCCTCCTGATCCGCAGCGGCCCCCAGGAATGCGGACGGAAAAACTCGGTGCGCCGCGCTCCGTGCAAACACACACAAACTTCATTCAGCGCGCCGCTCGCCCGCACATTTAAATTTAGAACGCAGGTGTCACGCCGTTGTTGCTGTGGTTCGAAATAGTCCGTTTTCCCATGGGCGCCGGGGAAGCGGGGCGGGCGTGCGCGTCGAGCGCTGCTCTGGGCTTCCCCAGAAGAAGGAAAATAAACGGTGGCGGGCGGCGCATTGCGAGAGCGGCACACGGGAGCCTCAAATAGCCGCTTCGCCGTCCACGCCTAATGCCTCGGCAGACCAAACTATGCGAAGCAACCGAACAGCTCATGAGGAACAACAGCGGGGAAGGAATGCAGCGCAGATGGTCGGCCTCGTAAAGAGGAGCTGCGAGAAGCACAGCTGGCCTGGGGTTGCGCGCTGGAGCTGTGACCTACGCCACGTCAAGAACCTGTGTGTGTGGGTGTGTGTCACAAGCGCAAAGGCTCGAACCTGCAGCTCAGGCAGCCGTGGAGTGCAGATAAAGACTACGGGGAAGGCTGGGCAGAGGAGAGAGGCGATCGGGCACGGACGTCATCGGTCGACGCTCACCGCAGCCGCAGCGGCCCGGGAGCCGCGCAGCACGGCCCTAAGCCGGGCTACCTCTGCTATTCGGGCCCGGTCCGCCGCGGTCAAGGAGCTCCGCGCACTTGGGGATGCTGCCGGAGGCCACGCTGGAGCACAAGCGGTCTGCGAAACATCTGGAAGGAGGAATGTGGGCACAGACACAAAGGGCACATAGACTGTACCCTCCGCTGTACCCACGCAGCCTCATTAAACTCTCACGTCGGGTTTTAACTCCAGGCCAGCCGTGTGGTCTTTATTTACATTCAAGGTGGCTTACACCGATTTACCCATTTGTACTGTCAGTTCAAGGTAAGCGCCTTTATCACAGGGACTACAGCAGGAGGCGGGATTCAAACCCGGCTCCTTCGGTTCACGCGAAACGTGCCGGTGGCGTCCAGCCGTACAAACGTTTTAATATTTTGGACAAGAGAGGCAGTTGAGCAACATAATAATGAAATCAGTATTTCATTCATTACATCTTCATCTGACTTTTATGTCAAATTCCTTACATGCTTTATCATTCCAACCTTTTATTCCTTTACACAGTTAAGTTATTTGTACAGGCAGTTTGGTTTATGTACCTTCTGCATGCCAGTTCACCTCCCGGTATTTGAACCTGGAACTTTATAGAGTCCAGTTCATTGAACGGTGGCATCACCTGCTGCTCCCCGTTCTTCAGGCAGACATACTGTATAAATAAAGAAAGATCGCAGCTGGATGAGCCGAGGCCTTAAGACCGTCACTCCGGGAGGCACGCGGTGGGCGTGTGTCACGTGAGACTTTTTTTCAGTCTCGGTGCTCGGTCCACCCGTCGGCGACACACGAGACTCCCGTCGTGGTGGATTCGGTCAGATCCCTTTTCCTGCACGTGGTCTGGCTTGGATTAAAGGCCCCCGAAGGGGCCAGGAGGGCACAGCTGCAGCCCTGGTCCTGGACAGCTGCCTTTACTGTGTCGTTAGAGTGGTGCGGTGCTTAGAGCTGCCACCTTGCACCGGGAAGACACTGGTTTGAATCTGACCTCCCGTTGTAGTGGCTTTGATCAAAGTACTTACTCTCAGTCGATAGAGTAAAACCTACCAAACTACGATACGGTGGCACAGCGAGTACAGCTGCTGTCTTGCAGCGCTTGGGTGGTACGAGAGGATGTGGGTTCGATCCCTGCTCGGTCTGTGCGGAGTTTGCATGTTCTCCCTGTGCCTGTGTGGATTTTCTCGGGGTGCTCTGGTTTCTTCTCACAGTCCAAAGACATGCTGTTCAGGTTCCCCCATAGTGTTTGACTGAGAGAGTGTGTTTCACTGATGTAGAGATGAGTGACCCAGTGTAACCAGTGTATCTAGCAGTGTAAGTCACCATGGTGAATAAGGGCTGATAACACTACATAGAGTTTGCTGGAAGCTGCTTTGCAGAAAAGCATCTGCTAAATTAATGTAAAGGTATTCAACTGTATAAATCACTGTCAGCAGCTTAAAATTTTAAGTTGCTTTATAAAAAAAAGTATTAGATTAATATAAATATTTGATATATTTTGTTTGGGGTTAGGTACTTCACCAGCACTAATTATTCATATTAATGGTCACACACGGACAGGGTTTTTTTCTTTTTATTTTGTTCCTCTAACTGCTCTCAAGCCTATCAAACACATCACAGTCGATTCTGAAATATTGAGAAGTTTCCAAAACAGGTGAAAAGGCTCAGTGCTCCTGCATCTGTACGTAGTCCTGCTACAGTAGATGATATATTCTGTGACAGGGCGCTGTCCTGCAGACGCTCAGGGCACTGTCACAGGGCCACAGTATCATATTTTGCACATTCTTCCACAATACAGTAAGAAGAACAACTGAAATAATAGGCTAAAAATCAAATTAACCTATGATGCAGAAAATATAACACGTAAGAGTGTCATTAAAGATGTCCTTTATGAGGAGGAAGTAGCCGGAAGGCGACAGAGGAGAGGAAAACAAAAAGTTCCAAGACAAAACTGGAAGAACTCAACCACTGGGCTTCTTTACTGAACCCTGGTCTGTGACATTTCTGCCCAGTGGGCACTTTAACTCACTAGTTTGTTCACCAACTGCCACTGCAAAAACTCTCATTCATTCTTGGGTAATTTCTACCACACCTCCGTGCTGCTGGAGCCGTCAGCAGAGTTGTTCACGGAAGGTGCAGCTACGCGTCCGAACGCAAGCGATGCAGCCGGATAGGGGGTCGGCAGCCCGGCCGCGGTAATCGTTCCCGTGATCCTCCGGGGCGCCTAGAGCGCCGCAGGCCGGCGACCATCGCCCTGTTCCCGTCTCGTGACGCGGCCGCACGGACATCTCCCCCCCCCCGAGGGTGGCGGCGCTCCCGCTGGCTGCTCCTCCGTGGTGCGGTGTGCTCCCGAGACCCCTCCCGCAGGAGACTCCTCCAAGCGTACTCCCGGCGGACCTCCGAACCTGCAGCGAGGACTCTCTACCGCAAAAAACTGCATCCGTTTCCCTTTCTGACAAAAAAAGTGTGGTCTTTGTAAGTTCTCATTTCAGTCTTAGGCTTGAGGCCGGAGCCCAGCGTGGGGTTTCAGCTCTGTGGGGATCTCATGGTTTGGAGACGTACGTGCGTGTGTGCGTGCGCGTGTGTGCGTGCACCAGCCCCCTCCTGATTCTCAACACCTGTTTTCCTAGTCCTTCACCCGCTAATTGATGAGTTTACCTTATTTACACCGAGCCACTTCTGCACCTCCCAGCCTCTGTGTTTTGGAAGCGCTGAGCTCTACGAGAAGAAACCTTCCAACGGGACGTATAAAATCGGCTAATTTGGCAGCGTCGCACCGTGGTTCCACTGGCTAAATTCTGTTTGCAGCGTCCAGCCTAAGAGGAACAGCGTGGCGCCAGCTAGGCTGGGAAACACACAGCTCTGTGTGGGGGTAACACATTTATTAAAGCTCGGTGCTCCAGAGCCATCGACTCCAACGCTGACACCACCCCGCTGGGATCACTCATTTATTTTAATCGCCTCCTGCGGTTCGGCCGAACTCCCGCGCACGTCCGAGCGGACCTGGCCGCCCGCGCCGACCTCCCGCGAGCACCAGCTGCGCTCCAGGGTCCTTCCCGTCCGATAAGGCGAGGTCAACCCGCATCCCCGCTTGACCGGAAAGTGGTACCCGCACTCTCCCGGCACCCTGACGCACGGGCAGCAGCCGTACTGACGGCAAGAGAAACCGCGCTGGTCGAGGCTGAGAGCGTGACCTTTGAACTGACCGCAGAATGGGGCTGGGGGACTCCAGCGGGGGCGGCGCCCTAGAACCACGTGGCGCTCCGCACGGTTTGCATGCTGTGTTGCTGGGGACGGGCTCATCTTTGAAGTTGCCTGGCCCCACGTGTCGCTCCTTCTTCTCCACGTAGCGGCGCGCTCTCTCCAAGCTCCCCGACGACAGACTCTCCTGCGGCGCGGGGACTCCCGGCACATCTGCCGAGCCGCGCCGCTCAAGTTACTCGCCGCAGTGGCCCCGGCAGGCCGGCGACACGCCCCGCCGAGCCCTCGTTCTGTCCTCGCGGACGTCGAATTCTTCGCGCGCGCGGAGGGAAGTGCCGGACATGGGACGCCGATGTCTGACCGTCACCGCGCCAGAGAGCTCCACGCCGCACGAGCGTCCCCATCCCCCGAACACACTTGCTCCAGAAATGGAGCTATTAATCCCTCATTTACGTACCGAAAGGGACGCGAATGCAGCAGAAGCATACAGTGAGTTCGGAGGACACATCGGCGTAGTACAAGTTCAAAGCTGTGGACGATAAAGAAAAACAAGGTATTAATGAGAAATGAAGACGTCCCATGCGGTGCGGGCCCGCAGAGTCAATACAGAGGGACGTAACCGAAAGGCATTAACTCCGCATGGGGCGCGAGTGTGGCCGACTACAATAACACCACAGCGGTTTCAGCAGGTCCTGGGGTTTGGGCAAAAGCGAATGTGACCACTGAGAAGATATAAACACCGCTTCTGAAATTCCATTTTTTTACATGGAGGCCGCAACCCCAAAGCGCATTTGGACAGGAAAAGAGGAACGACAGCCTGCAGCAGGAAGCGGGGTAAATATTCCCGGCCGAGAGTCCCGCCGTTAGAGGGCACCGCGAAGGTCTCCCGCGGCGCGGAGACACGCGGCCGGACATCCTCGCGTCCGAGGACCCGTACCGCGCTGACCCGCAACGGAATGTCATGCGGCCACACGTGTGTCCGAAGGGCTCCGGTGTTAGTACAGTAAAACGATGTTGTTTAAATTTACTTTAGTTTTTCCACCAAGGGGATTTTAGCGGTAGCGATCCGAAGACACGTGAAGCGCGAAGGACACAAAAACGGAGGGAAACGCTTCATGTGAGGAGTTTGTACTGCACTGCAACCTAACAACTGGCTGATGTCATTCTTTTGCACACACTTTTTCAGCATTGTGCTTTTTTCAAAAAAAACAGACACGGATATCGTCTTCTGTTTCGCGCCTTGGTTGAATGCAGAGATGCGGCTTCTGCGTTTTCGCTAATAAAGCGAAAACTCTCCCGCGGCGACGTTTCTAGAAATGCGGGAATGAGTCAACCGGGCAACGAAGCGCTGATCCGGTGTAGCAGTGCGGAACCCGGGACCGGTAGGAGCGAGGTGCGTTGGGGACCCACGCCGACACGCTCATAATGACCTCCCCCCCCCAAATCGAATGCACATTTAGAGCTTTGCTTTGTCCACAAACCCATTAAATTAAATAGGGCCCATGTGTTAGCGGTGAACTCGCCTTTTACATAACGCAGTGCTTTTACATCCTGCGAACCGCGGTAACGATACCTCGCGCAATCAGCCGCAGAGCAGGAACAGCCACGCTAGTGATTGATCACCCAGGATGTCTGGGCAAACTCACGGTTCACCGGAGGACGCTTCTCTCACGTTAAAACGAGAACCCAATTCATCTCCTTCGTACTCACATGTGACTACGAACGGCACCCACTAAGTGGTCTATAATGGCCCAAACAAATATACTGCTCCCATCACGGTCACATTTTAACACATCTGTACCTTCCCCCCCACCAGCAGCTTGTGAAACGGAAACATGAAGAATAACCGTAAAGTATAATTTTCGCAAAGTGGATTAATCTTTTTGAGGAACACTAAAAGAGAAGGATACTAAGGGACTTTACACTATGATCGCCACTTTTACTGTCATTTGTCAGGCATTTTTGCCAACAGCAGCTTGTCAAGCTTGAGCACTTTAAGGAGATATGATTTCGAAATTTAATTACTATATACGATTACATATTGGGGGGGGGGGCACAGTGGCACAGTGGGTTTGACCGGGTGCTGCTCTCCAGTGGGTCTGGGGTTCGAGTCCTGCTTGGAGGACCTTGCGATGGACTGGCGTCCCATCCTGGGTGTGTCCCCTCCCTCTGGCCTTGTGCGCTGTGTTGCCGGGTTAGGCTCCGGCTCCCCGTGTGGGACAAGCAGTTTCAGATGATGTGTGTGTGTGTGCGCGAATTACATACAGCGACGTACATATATGCAATTATGCATGAAAGCGCGTCTTTCTAAGATGTAGCACGAAGACAGTTTAGTTTTCAGTTACTGCAGGAGTTCAAGTAACATGACAAATGAATGAAAAACAAAATCTCTGCATTCGGAGATGCAAACAATGTGAACAGCCCACATTACACCGTCAAGAAGTTACTGGGGACGCCTCCTCCTGATAGAGGATGGGGATTCAATGCCGGGAGGGCGGGGCTTAATTTCACTGCCACATGATATACAACTGTGAAAAAGAGGTAAAACGGCATCAGTTGGCAGCAATCACTCACTGATGGCCAGGCATAGCCAGATTCTCGCCGAAAGCACGTTCACCTGTGTGGGGGAGGGAAACGATTGAAACGGTAAGCCGCAGCACTGAAATCACAACACGCCACCAGACTGAACCGCCCCTCCCCCTCCAGATGCTTAATGCAAAACACGTGACTCGCTGCAAAGGTGTACCTCATTCCAAAAGCTTTTGGGGAGTCGCTGGGGAGCGTAGGACGGCCATGCAGAACTGAAGAACAGGCCCTAAATTTCCGGAGACGTGTTCCCCATTTGAGCTGGTGCTGCATCAGTAGGGCCTTTGTTCGCTGCCCCGCCGGAGCACGGCCGCTCGCTCCGCTCATTGTACGACTCAATTAAGCTGAGCTCACACTTTTACAGCTACTCTAAATGGACTATTCAGAACAACTAACTGGGACCATGAATCAAAAGTCCACTTTTATCAAAAGTAATTAATCTAAAGTATTTTAATAAAAACCTACTTGTTTGCCTGGCTGCAAAACCATTCTTACCCTCGTGGGCTATTTTCAGTGGATATGTATCCATATTTTTCACACTGAATGTAGGATTAGCTTGCAAGAATTTTGACAAAGAGTGACAAGAGCTGACAATTTTCCTTCTATCCACGCAAGTTAAAACGCTGTGTCAAATAAGCATACTCATGAATTTACACTGAATTCCACATGGAAAATTTAAGCTGACTGAAATCAGCATGAGTATAAGTTAATGCTCTAGAAGGAAGGATGTCACCGGTCCCATCATGCCGCGTGAGCAAACCTCCATTCGGACAAGGAAGGGAAGAGGCTGTAGCCCATCCCGTGTCAGTGCTTCTGTGTAAAGGCCAGTTCTGTTCCCTCACTGGTCACATTACAGCCATTTACCGTGTTTACCGTACCGTAACGTGCTGCAAAGAGCATCTAGGGCACTGGCATGTTGGGACAAGACACCCAGTTATGTGTCAGCTGCACTCAGGGGGTGGGGGAGTGGAATTGTGGCCGGCGATGGGAACCTTGGCCCCCTGTTGCTCCCATAGCACTAAGTGGCCTGGAGGTTCGGGGGGGGGGGGGGGGGGCTGCTTATCTCCAAGGTGATGACAACAAAGGATGTCAGGCTCCGATTAACGCCTTGAGATCACACACATCAGCACTTAGATGACTGAGGTGAACTCGACCACATGCCTGTGTGTTCATAGGGACAGCTGACAGTAAATACTGAGTCCAAATAGCTGCTTTAAAACTTCAACTGCGCTACAGTGTTAAAAACCAACTGTCTCATTAGGAGTAAGGGGTGGATGAGGGGTGTGGAAACTTCACCGAGGCATATAACAGCTTGTTTTTAATTCACTTAAATTAGTATGTATTTATGCCTTTAAACAGCAATAAAATTACGTTTGTAAATATAAATAAAATTAAATAATGTGTGGCAGCACCAGGAACAATGCTGCCTCACGGTGCCTGGGTGGCGTGAGAGGATGTGGGTTTGATCCCCGCTCAGTCTGCGCAGAGTTTGCATGTTTTCCCCAGGTCTGTGTGGTTTTCCTCCGGGTGCTCTGGTTTCCTCCCACAGTCCAAAGACACACAGTTCAGGTGGACTGGTGGAGCTACACTGCCTCTGGTGTGTGACTGGGTGTACAGAGTAAGCTTGTGTGTGAGCGTCTCCTCAATGGTGTACCCTCATCGGTCTTATGCCAAATGCTTCCGGGATAGGCTCTTGATCACTGCAACCCTGGTCAGGACAAGCGATTAGTGAAAACAATGTAATGTACCATACTTGCATGAAAAAGAAGAGGAAGCGCAAAGCCCTGTAGAGTGGGTCACTATAATGTACCCTTAAATATACACTTAGGGGTCCTACTGAAAATAAATAAATAGTCATCGTTGCGACTTCTTAAGGCTGCTGCTCATTTCCGAGAGACTGTTCATGTTTTTGCAGAGAATTTTTAAATAAAAGGAATAATTTCAAAAAATGAAAAAGCCCCTGTGCTGTACTGAAAAATGTGTTGCAAATGAAGGCAAAAAATGTGAATATTGTCCTTTTCACTATTTCCTGTATAAGATCCCCATGCGACAAAATTTTCACCTACCGCAAAAAATAGTATTAACGTAGGCAGTTTATGAAATATTTAATGTGTTGCCCCAACAGATGCAATGATCATATACGTATAATGCCCATGTTCTTCTGTAAGATGAGTTACATGCTAACAATACCCTGCATTTGAATTGCATCACTCATAAAAATTGTGTCAGCAGCAATACAGAACCTAGCTTTTCAAGTACAACTGGTTGGAAAAGTATAATTATTCCAGTGACTTGGATTATTATGTAAAGTCCAATTCTTGGGATTTAACTCCAACTATACATACACATCCACGGTGTGTGTCATCACGGACCACAAAGCTTTACCGTCAACTGTTAAATGATACAGATGCCTACTCGCAACGTAGAGGTTTTACTGTAAAACAAAAAGGAATTTCCTGTGACGGATTCCAAAGAAATCTTTTGAAATGTGTTCCAGTGGGTTCGGGATGCAGAGCTTCAGCTGTTTCTTCCCACCTTCTGTCGCCCCCTGACAACCACAGCGTTTCGTGCGTTCACATCCCTTGCGGTCACTGTTGTCACTCGCGGGGCACCCTGACCAGCGGCCCCCAGCGATGTCACCACACCTCAATCTTCAGCCTCTCTCGATCCATAACAAGCTGGGCACTGAGAGCGACCACTAAATCGGGGAAATAATCACACTGACTAAGTGCTTAAATGTTCTAGTCGAATGAAAGCCGGCGCACGGTGTGGTTGAATTCCAGGACCCTGAAATATGACTTGTACTCTATTCCAGAAATGACAGTGTTTACCCAAGAATTCGCAGAGCAATCCAGGGACTCTTTGCTGGAGCTTCAGCAGAAATGTGTGATACGGGCATAACCCTTGAATGGAAACGCAGGCCCCCGTCTCTGGGTCCTACGCGAGGGCTAATTTACAGCATGTGTTGGGTGGGAGGCCCTTGCGAAGAACCTGACTCAACATTGTGCCGGTGTTCCGGAAACCGTCACTAGCTAGCTACATAATATAACACCGGTGTTTGTTTATCCGATGAATAAAATTTGCTTTAAAGGCACTATTAGCTTGTATGAAATTCAATGAAGTCTTCAGTGAAGAACAGGTGCTCAGCGTGGCCTCTGATTCAACATCTCTCCCAGGAGCAGTTTACACGAAGTACTTTCTATTTCTCCGAAAATTTTTACGCATTTTTCGGTGAATTATTTCTACTTGAATTGCGCTCCAGATTCAGCTGTCTCCAACACCACTAAAGCTGGAGGGCAGAGCTAGTCTTCTACTGCGCTCTGGAAAACTATTGTCTCTTCCTTTCTTACAAACCTGTGCTTGCATCGTGAGGACGGCATGTCCGCTGTCCCCAGCAGGGCGTCATTCTGTCGCTGGCTAACACTCCCCATCCCACACCGACGCATTCTGCTCTTATAATTAGAGGAACCGTGATCCCAGCTGTAGGGACCGTAGAGCAGGTGAGGATCCCTTTACCGGCCGATCCATTCAGGTGGTCGGAATATCAGCAACACTCAATGTGTAACTGCAGAACAGTAAACCAGCATGATAGGATTTGTTAAATGTTTGAAGTCCTCAGCTGAACAGCACAACCTCAACGTTCTTTCCTTAATGTTTTCTGTTAGACATGCACAGCAACTTCTCAAACATGTGTTTCCGTGTAATTTAATAAGCTTTGATTTGTCTTACGTGCGGAAATGTTTACGCGTTAAAATTTTTTACGCGTTTAAAATTTTGTTCAAAGTGTCCCTTAAGTAGCTTGAAGGCATACTCAATTGTATTAATTTAGACCAGAGTGTTCAAAGCCAAACATTTAGCTTAATAAAGATGAGACGAGGGAACACATTCTTTCCTGTATTTATGAGACCTACTATAAAGGAACAGCAAAACATGTGGGCACAAACCCAACATAGACTTCCTGCGCTCAAAGGAAAGTAATAAGTTTAGGATATGGTAAAATTATACTATGAATGCATGTTTTAGCACAATTAAAAACCAAAACTGAGGAGTGACACAGGACACAGAATGAAACCTATCAGACATTTATCTGTATATCTGCAATGATAAACAGTATTCTAAATGTTCACGTTTAATATTCACACCAGACCTCTGACCTGTAATGTATAAAATGACATCCTTTGAAATTCAAAGGGATTCAAACGATTATTATTAATAAAGCCCTAACCAAATTCAGCCTGAGTGACAGAGGGAGCAACACAGGAGCAGACACTGAAACATAAGAGAAACACTAAGTAAAAACACTGAGTACTAAAAGTACTAGTAACACTGAATAAACGTATAAATTAGACGTAGTAAAATAATAACTTTGTCCAACTTTATACACCATCTAGAAGGGCTGACATGAAATACTACATGTTTTCAAGGCATTTAATACTCAGCCCAGTTTTCGTTTGAGACTTGTTACTGCAGCTGCAATTTAAATCTAAGAGCACTGCCTACGTATTTACACACTTACACGGAAATAATTAACAGTTCAATGCTGGACATTATTTACACCTTGCATTTAGCATCTGCAGAACTGCACATTTTAAGGCTGCACTACTGAAAAAGACAGACATCCTTTCGAGAGCACAGCTGTTTATAGGTGATGTAAAGACAGCGTAATGAACAGCTCTTTTTTTTCTACCGTAGTAACACCATAATAACCTGCAGCTCACCACAGATTACTATAATAACACTGTAACAAACAGGAGCATTTGTTAGCTAACTGTAATAACACTAACAAACAGCAGTCTTCACTAGCTAACTGCACTAACACTGTAACGAACAGCAGCCTTCATTAACTAATAACAATGTAACAAACTGCCGTTCCTTAACTAACTGTAATAACACTGTAATAAACAGTAGCTTTTAGTAGCTAACTGTATTAACACTAACGAGCAGCACCCTTTGTTAACTAACTGTAATAAAACTAACAAACGGCACCCTTCGTAAACTGTTATAAAACTAACGAACAGCACCCTTCGTAAACTAACTGTAATAACACTAATGAACAGCACCCTTCGTAAACTAACTGTTATAAAACTAATGAACAGCACCCTTCGTAAACTAACTGTTAACACTAACGAACAGCACCCTTCGTAAACTGTTATAAAAATAACAAACAGCACCCGTCGTTAACTAACTGTTGTAAAACTAACGAACAGCACCCTTTGTAAACTGTTATAAAACTAACGAACAGTACCCTTCGTTAACTAACTGTAATAACACTAATGAACAGCAGCCTTCGTTAACTAACTGTATTAACACTAACGAGCAGCACCCTTTGTTAACTAACTGTAATAAAACTAACGAACGGCACCCTTCGTAAACTAACTGTTATAAAACTAACGAACGGCACCCTTCGTAAACTAACTGTTAACACTAACGAACAGCACCCTTCGTAAACTAACTGTTATAAAACTAACGAACGGCACCCTTCGTAAACTAACTGTTATAAAACTAACGAACGGCACCCTTCGTAAACTAACTGTTAACACTAACGAACAGCACCCTTCGTAAACTAACTGTTAACACTAACGAACAGCACCCTTCGTTAACTAACTGTTATAAAAGTAAGGAACAGCACCCTTCGTAAACTAACTGTTATAAAACTAACGAACGGCACCCTTTGTAAACTAACTGTTATAAAAGTAACGAACAGCACCCTTCGTAAACTGTTATAAAACTAACGAACAGTACCCTTCTACGAACGGCACCCTTTGCAAACTAACTGTTATAAAACTAACGAACAGCACCCTTCGTAAACTGTTATAAAACTAACGAACAGCACCCTTCGTTAACTAACTGTAATAACACTAACGAACAGTACCCTTCGTTAACTAACTGTAATAACACTAACGAACGGCACCCTTTGTAAACTAACTGTAATAAAACTAACGAACGGCACCCTTTGTAAACTAACTGTTATAAAAGTAACGAACAGCACCCTTCGTTAACTAACTGTAATAACACTAACGAACAGCACCCTTCGTAAACTGTTATAAAACTAACGAACAGTACCCTTTGTTAACTAACTGTAATAACACTAACGAGCAGCACCCTTCGTTAACTAACTGTAATAACACTAACGAACAGCACCCTTTGTTAACTAACTGTAATAAAACTAACGAACGGCACCCTTTGTAAACTAACTGTTATAAAACAAACGAACAGCACCCTTCGTTAACTAACTGTTATAAAAGTAAGGAACAGCACCCTTCGTAAACTAACTGTTATAAAACTAACGAACAGTACCCTTTGTTAACTAACTGTAATAACACTAACGAGCAGCACCCTTCGTTAACTAACTGTAATAACACTAACGAACAGCACCCTTTGTTAACTAACTGTAATAAAACTAACGAACGGCACCCTTTGTAAACTAACTGTTATAAAAGTAACGAACAGCACCCTTCGTTAACTAACTGTAATAACACTAACAAACAGCACCCTTCGTAAACTGTTATAAAACTAACGAACGGCACCCTTCGTAAACTAACTGTTAACACTAACGAACAGCACCCTTCGTAAACTAACTGTTAACACTAACGAACAGCACCCTTCGTTAACTAACTGTTATAAAAGTAAGGAACAGCACCCTTCGTAAACTAACTGTTATAAAACTAACGAGCAGCACCCTTCGTTAACTAACTGTAATAACACTAACGAACAGCACCCTTTGTTAACTAACTGTAATAAAACTAACGAACGGCACCCTTTGTAAACTAACTGTTATAAAACTAACAAACAGCACCCTTCGTAAACTGTTATAAAACTAACGAACAGCACCCTTCGTTAACTAACTGTTATTACACTAATGAACAGCACCCTTCGTAAACTGTTATAAAACTAACGAACAGCACCCCTCGTTAACTAACTGTAATAACACTAACGAGCAGCAGCCTTCATTAGCCAAATGTAATAACTCTCCTTTTAAATTAAAGAAGAAAAAAGGGGAAATTACGGAATGACATCTCTGCAAGTGAACAGAAAAAAGTAACTTTTCTCAAAGCGGTGGGTCAACAGAAGCCAGCAAGCCAGTGTAAAGAAAGAGCGGTGTGTATCCACTTGAACGAAAACCGCTGCCCTCCAGGGGTCTGGGCTGTGTCGGCACGGGGGCACCATGGGAAGGGAAGCTGTTATACTCGGCATGCTGGGACGCTGAGCCAGCTACCTGGCCTGGGCACCTGCTCTCTCAGCCCCCCCAAGCCACCCAGCAGTGGAGGGCAAAATCAACAGAGGTGTAAAAGGCCAGGGATCAAAGCCAGTTTACTGAAATAACAGAAACCTAAACGGGCTTAAGTGCTTCTCCAATCTGATCTGACAAAAAAGCCTCTTTCTTTGGCTTTTGCCACGATGTAAAAATACACTAAGGGTTTATCAGATGCCCCATGGCTGGGAAAGCGTCCCTCCAAGGTAGAGTTACGAACTTTGTCCTTCAGTGAAGTTCATCACGCATGCCTGATCATTCCTTCTGACTTACTGCCTGGTTCATATTCATGCAGACGAAGGAGAACACCAAGAGTGAGCTGTACAGCGCGTAGGTTAAGTAGGAAATGTGAACTGGAACTTTGAAGAGACCTCAAGAAACCCAAGGTTGTAGGTTTGCATACCTGGAGGGAAATCAACTGAACGTTTCAATCCTTGAAAAAAGGCTTCTTTACAATTATCAATTTGGCCAACTGCCCACCACCCCAGCTAAACCATGGAGCACCGTCAGCAACACACCGGTCCAGATGTGCTGATCCAAGGGGACACCTGAGGTCATTCCTGTCAATGACCATTAGGCTCTATAATGAGTCCTGTCAACGTCAGGGTGACCTCTTATTGTCCGAGTGACAGTGAGCTGTCTGTGGTACCACTTATTTATTCATTTTTATTTACTTTAAGTATACTTTATGTACTTTTTATATACAAATGTTATTTATTCACCAATTTTCTATCTCTACTGCTGTAGTCTTGTGCCATTTCTTCTGGGATTGATAAGTTCTTATCTATTGATGTTAAAGAAACCATATTCATATTTCAAAGTAACAAAATGGTTTTAAATGACTTGCCATTAGAACTCACCCTTTTCTGTTCCTTCATGAAGTCCATAAGTTCATTCTGAACCTTCAATGTGGCCTCTTCCAGTCGTCGCTCTCCAGCTTGTCGTTCCTCTGCTATGGCCTCCTTTACTGACTCCTATTTCAAACAAGAAAAGAAAAGTGACACAATTACTGTCTTCTGGACTCACCAGATTCCAATCCTGAGCTCTTGTCTCCTTTTAAGAACTAGAAAACCTGCTGGACTAGGGCCCTCAGCACTGTTTTAGTGTTATTTCCCACACTGAGTCAGATAAACTGTGCAATCTTGAATACACTGCAGCACCTTCTTGTCTCGTTCCAGTGGGCGATACTGAAAGAAGAGGCCTGAGAATCATCTAGTGTCACTGTAACTTCAGATAGCAGAACTAAGCACCATCGCAAATACCGGGGTTTAATGTTGACGCTCACAGATCCCTGCCTTGCAAAATTGCTCAGTGAAGATGGCTGAAAAGTTTCATTTATATACGCAGAAGTTGAGCATGTTTGTATGCCTGATGATCTGTATGAAATCATGCTTCTTTGGACAGACAATTTCTTGGGTACAATGGACAGTTTTCACCAAAGTCACTTTCAAAGCAATTAAAAATAAACACCCGTTGGCCACATTATTGGATACAGCTAGCTAGACATTGCTGGGAGTCTCGTTTGTATCCACAACAGCATGAATTCAACAACACGGTGCTGGAGATATACCCCATGCTTCTTAGTCCATGCCGGTGTGACAGCTTGACACAGTTTCTACAGCACATTCATTCTGCTAACATCTCATTCCACCTCATCCCAAACTCTACTGCGGATCACTGGATTAAAGTAAGGGCGCCGTCATGTTCGTGGAACCATCCTGAGAAGATGTGCGTTTTGTAACACGGCACATTATCCTGCTGGGAAAGTATGCATTTGAGAAAGGCTACACTGGCTATGAAGGGATGCACCTGGTCAGCAATAATGTTGCGGTTCTTTGCGGCACTCGAAAGATGCCCAGTTGGTATTAAGAAATCCAATATGTTCCAAAATAACATTTCCCACATCATTACACCCCCACCACTAGTCTGTGCTGGCTATGAGTTCCTAATAAAGTGAGAGTATATATACTTTATGAGCGACCATAAGGTTAAAAGTCTTAATCACCACACTATTATACCTTAACCACAACATTACCTGTTTCCCTCACAGCAACGATCCATTATACATTCTATATGTTAATGGTTAGGTTTCATTTGTTTCCCTAAAAATCCAAGCTGGGCTCTGGAATCGCTCAAAGCCGCCCCTTCATTTCTTTCAGACACTCGGTGGTTTTTACAGAAAGAGAATTTACATCTTTGGTTAACCGTAAGAATATTGCATGTGTATACATTTATTTAGGTAAAATATATCAGCTATCCACAATAGGAAAGCTCTAATGATTAAAGCGAGCATGGCGGTGGGGAGAACACAAGACGGCTGTGTTTTTCGGTGACGGAAATGGTGACGAGGTCAGGACGAAAAAGGCGCCTGCGGGCCTGCGCTTCGCAGTGTAGGACGCAACCCGAGTCGGACTCGGCCACCTCAGCCGCCCGTCGGAGCGTTTGGCTCCCACCTACGTAAAGAGCACTAGGACGAGGAGCGGAGACGAAGGCCAAGGATTCGAAACGCATTTACGCAGACCGGGCGTTTTATTGCTGCGCTTGGAAAGCTGCTACTTCCTCCACGGATACCTGGAAAATCCATAACTCTAGATTTAGGAACAGATCAAAAAAACAAATCTGTAACGAGGAGGGGAGCTTTTAGACTGAGAGTCAGCGTGTTCACGACCAAAGCTGTACGGGAGAATTTATTTGCAGCTGTCTTTACTCCAATACAACTGCATTAAGCATTAGAAATAGCAGCCTTGTTTGCCCTGTTGGCCAAACCAATTATTAAAGCTACAAAAATCCACCATTCGACTGCAAGAAGGGGCTACACCCTAGAGGAGGTGACTTCAGCAGTCTGTGCTGCTTCCTCATCCACGTGGAAAGGGCCCGGTGGCAGACAGCAGGGGATTATGGGCCGCCGTGGCCGTCTCTGACTCTTCATGGGGCAGGCAGGAGAATGTGCTGGAGTGCTGAGACAGGCGTTCAACCCAGCGCAGACTCTTGGCAAGGTCGGGATATTGTACCTGGCCCGGCATCAAACCCAATGCACCCGGGTCCAAAAGTACCTACATAAACCCCTAGGATGTTTGAATGATAAATCTCCTACATTTAGTGGCAGAACAAAAAGAAAACACTGGCCTTGCTGCGGGTATCAGCTTTAATACCTTCGCAGTGAGAATGCATTCTGGGGGGTTCGACCAGACTGGTGCCCCCCAGGGAGGTGTTCGCAGACAAGATAGAGGCCCAGTGTTCGATGCTCCGACAGCTGAGGGAGTGACGACGGTCCATAGGCGCGTACACCCCAAGGCAGCATCACGTACGGCGTGCCACCATTGGTCGTGTCTGCTTCCGTTGCTTCTTTGCCTCTTTTACCGTTCGCTTTGACGCACAAAATGTGGTCGCGCTTGACAGACACGGTGTGTGTGCGAACGAGACAGACAGTAGGTGAAGAAAGAAGCGTGCAAACAGAGGTACAGTAGCGGGAGTCGATACGAGAGTTACGAAACACTAGATGCTCTTGCAAGTTTATTTTCCTCTTACCTATACAGACACACACACAAAGTATGTAAATACAAGAGGCCTTGAGGCTGACTGGAGGCCTGAGTTGAGAAATCACACATTTCGCCAGGAGCAGAGTGCTTTGAAAAGGCAAAGCGTTGGAGGAAAGTACGGTGAGACAGAAAGGCAGAATATGCACCATCAACAACCTGCTTCAGAGACGAAGGACAGCACAAGAATACCTGAGGAAAAAGAGCAGTGCTGCAGAACAATAAAAGCCTATCGTATTAATACATTGCTATTATTTCAGTGTTTCGTGCCTTTTTTATCTATTTATACAGCTGGATAATTTGCTGCAGTGGAACTGGCAACCATGAGAGTAAAAGTCCATCCATCCATCCATCCATCCATCATCAGTATCTGCTTACCCTAAGAGAGTCTATCCTGGAAGCACAGGGTGTGAAGCAGGGTACAGCCAGGGGACAGCCAACCCATGGCAAAGCAATCACACAGACTCCTTCACTCACACACAAACAAAGGATAATTTAGAGCTGCCAAGTCACCCAGAATGCATGTCTTTCGACTGCTGGAGGAAACTCCACACAGCCTGAGCTGGATTCAAACCCGCTGCTGAATCCACAGCTCAGGAGGAACTAGTGCTACCTGCTGTCTAGGATTAAAACTGTGATGTTGAAGCACTACAGTGAGGAGGCATCGCACACACAAGACACTTAGTTAAGGGAGCAACGTCGTCCTCTTTCATTCTTTCATTTATGTGACTGTGTAAATGGAAAAGCAAATCAAGGTACGCGTGCTACAAATCATCACTGCATAATGGGCAATAAAGGATTTATCATCGATGCATGTTATAAAAATGTGAGTTCTAAAACACTGAAGATTTGTTTCTTTCACAATCTTTACATTTACCTATTTAGCAGACACTTTTCTCCAAAATGACTTCCAATGAACTCTATGTAGTGTTATGAGCTCACACACCTTATTCACCAAGATGACTTACACTGCTAGATACACTACTTACACTGGGTCACTCATCCATACATCAGTCGAACACACACACACGAGCACACACTCTCTCTCTCTCACTCACACACTATGGGGGAACCTAAACAGCATGTCTTTGGACTGTGGGAGGAAACCAGAGCACCCAGAGGAAACCCACGCAGACACGGGGAGAACGTGACAGCTCTACAGACTGAGCAGGGATCAAACCCACGTCCTCTCGCACCACCCAGCCGCTGAGACAGCAGCGCTACTCACTGTGCCACCCCTTTAAGTGAACTATTTGAAAAAACATTATGAAAAGTATTGAAACTACTCTAGATGACACATTTCTTCGGAAATGCAAGCAAATTTCAGATGGACACCCACCAAGTCCGTGTCCAGCAGGCAGCAGACCTCACAATATTTCGGAGAGAGAATGGCATTGCTGGTTTCATCAGCGTGCAAACAAATATGAAAATAATTTGTTAAAATACCCTACACTGCAATTATCGCTAGAGTGCTGGTTTACCCCACTCGTAAAACTTGACAACATAATGAAGGGTGTGCATGTTTTCCGTCTGAAGTCCCCGCAGTCGCTCTCTCTAAATAAGCAACCGCCACAAGCATGAACGCACAGCTCTGCTCAGCTATTCTGCTTGACATACAAGTGACACTAGTTCCAGTTGTGCTGCGCTTCCAGAGATGCGAGTCCCTGCCGAAAATTGCGAACGAGTTCTGATGCACTGATTTCTTTAAACTGACTGCTCTTTATAATTTAGATATTAGAAGTGGCTGATGTCGTTAGCGATGCTAAAAATAATATTAACACTGGCCGATAACAGCAAAGCTTCTGTCATGAAACCTTTTATCTCGACCACAATTTCCGTAAGTTGGGCATCAAAGTATCGATTCACATTCTCAGTATTACATAATGTAGAGAAAATATAGATGTTTTACAAAAGCAAAGAAAAAGTAACCGATTCAGCTTAACTTAGTCTGAATGGCTGATTCGAGAATTTAAAAAACAATATAAGGGTATGAGTGGGGGTGCAGTGGGTTTGGCCTGTGCCTGCTCTTTAGTGGGTCTGGGGTTTGAGTCCTCCTTGGGGTGCCCTGTGATGGACTGGCGTCCTGTCCTGGGTGTGTCCCCTCCCCCTCCAGCCTTACGCCCTGTGTTGCCGGGCTAGGCTCCGGCTCGCCGCGACCCTGTTTGAGACCCGCGGTTTCCGACAATGTGTGTGTGTGTGTGTGTGTGATTCCCGATGTTTGCTGTACAAGGGTATGATCATAACATTCCTGTATTTATTCAGAGCTCAAAGCAAGAAGGTATTTGCAAAGTAAAAGTTACTGACAAGAAAAACACTTACAAACCCAACTCCAAAACACTCTAAAACCCAACCTTTGCACCAGTCTTTGAAGTGATGTTGAAAAGAGGCAAACCCTAACCCGAAGGCACATTATGGAAAGAGCACCCATTTATATTTCTGATTCTCCACAGAAAAGGGGCCCCTGAAGTCGGAGCCACCGTTTCAGAGCTCTCTTGAGCCAAGTTTCAGACAGACACAAGGCCAGGCGTTCAGATTCCAGCATCACGCTGAAATGTGTCTGGACCTGCTAGCTATATGTTCTTTTAATCAGTGTCTGAAACAGGAGCTACATTACTCCTTGTCATCAGCCGTCTGGGACTCTTGAGCGCTGTAGCGGCGGACCGAGACAAGAATTGTTCTGTCAGGGAGGGGGGATACGCTGTCCGAGCTGCCTCGGCTAACCGCTACAGGAGCCCCTCCTTGGGACCCGTCAGAAAGCTGCAGGTCTGCGGTGGCCCACATGAAGACACGCTCCTCCAGTCAAGTCAAAGTCTACTTAGAAACAGCGAGCAAAAAATTGAGGCAAAACAGTAGGCATAACTAAAACCTTAAGGCGGTACTCCAGCCCTTCTGTGCACAGATAAATAAATGGTTTATTTGTTATATAGACACTGATCAGCCACAACATTAAAACCACCCGCCTAACATTATGTAGGTCCTAATAATACTGTCAAAACAGCTGACCCGTCGAGGCATGGACTCCACAAGACCTCTGAAGGTGTCTTTTGGTATCTGGCACCAAGACGTTAACAGCAGATCCTTTAAGTCCTGTAAGTTGGGAGGTGGGGCCTCCATGGATCGGACTTGTTTTCCCAGCACATCCCACAGATGCTCGATTGGATTGAGATTTGGGGAGTTTGGAGGCCAAGCCAACACCTTGAACTTTTTAACAATTTTTGAAGTGTGGCAAGGAAGAAAGAGGCCACTGCCATCAGGGACTACTGTTGCCATGAAGGGGTGTATGTGGTTCGCAACAATCTTTAGGTAGGTGGTACGTGTCAAAGCAACATCCACATGAATGCCAGGACCCAAGGTTTCCAAGCAGAACGTTGCCCAGAGCATCACGCTTCCCCCGCCAGCTTGCCCTCTTCCCATAGTGCATCCTGCTGCCATCTCTACCCCAGTTAAACAAGGCACATGCACCTGGCCGTCCACACGATCTAAAAGAAAACGTGCTTCATCAAACCAGGTCACCTTCTTCCATTGTTCCATGGTCCAGATCTGACGTTCAAGTGCCCATTGTAGGCGCTTTCGGCGGCGGACAGGGGTCAGCATGGGCACTCTGACCGGTCTCCGGCTACACAGCAAGCTGCGATGCACTGTGTGTTCTGACACCTTTCTATCATGCCCAGCATTAAGGTTTTCAGCAATTTGTGCTACTGTAGCTCTTCCGTGGGATCGGACCAGACGGGCTAGCCTTCGCTCCCCACGCGCATCAATGAGCCTTGGGCGCCCACGACCCTGTCGCCGGATCACCGGTTGTCCTTCCTTGGACCGCTTTTGGTAGGTACTAACCGCTGCATACCGGGAACACCCCGCAAGACCTGCGGTTTTGGAGATGCTCTGACCCGGTCGTCTAGCCATCACAATTCGGCCCTTGTCAATATCACTCAGATCTTTACTCTTTGCCCATTTTTCCTGCTTCCAACACATAAAATTCAAGAACTGACTGTGCACTTGCTGCCTCTATATCCCACCCCTTGACAGGTGCCACTGTAACGAGATAATAAATGTTATTCACTTCACCTGTCAGTGATTTTAATGTTGTGGCTGATCAGTGTAAAGATGCATGATTCACACTACATATGTAAATATAGGTTGATGCATGGGCAGTGTGTAATAGGGAGAACTTGTGAAATGGCTACATTGCACGACACATACTGAAGTCTCGAACAGCTGAATATAGTAATTCCCCTCATTTAGAGTGTTATTTCTGGCAAACACAGAAAAACTCCACAACATGGTGTCAGAAGTGGGATAACATAATGACAGTCTTCACACTTTACCAGTTTGCGTTGCTCTCTTTTAATGATAAAAATGTGAACAATTTATTACTACCCTACTTAGATAAATACAGGCATATGTATGTAAACATGAGTGTGGATCATGAGTACATATATGGTAGATATCCATAGTGTGAGTATATGTCAAAGGTGTGACTACGTATCCAAGGTGCTCATTTCACATGTATATGAAGTGACTATAATTCCAAATAATCAACCAGATCAGCATGGATCCCACATACACATTTACATGTATGCATTTCGCAGACACTTTTCTCCTAAGCAAAGCAGAATGATTATTAGCTAGTATTTAGGTGACACCTCTATCTAAGCTGACAAAGTGTTAGATGCACCACAATTTATATATATGAGGAATGATTCTCACTGATTCTCCAGGGCAGATGGTTTGTACTGAGGGCCACTGTGCCTTTGGCCCATAGTGTACAGTATTCATAACAGTGTATTTCTATTCAACATAATTCACACATAATCCTTTAAAAAGACCTATTTGACTTGTCCCATGATTGTAAAAGTCTACATCCGCCTCTAAGCAACACAAAGTAAGCTAAGGTTACTAAAATACAGTATATTACCCCAAAAAGTTATACCTGTGCCTATTCTGTGTGGCATGCAACAGCTGGGGAGAGACATTTAAGATGCATACCTTGCTAATTCTCCTTTGGTCCACCAGTGCCTCCTGGATGGCCTTAGCCAACTCCTCTCTGTCTCTGCGACGCTCCGCCTCCCACTCTGATCGCTGGTCCACCCACTGCTTCTCTGCCCGCCTCCTTTCTTCCTGCACAGCTTCCAGCACTGCCTCCTTCATGCGTTCCTCCTGGGCCTACAACCACATCAAGCCCACGGTCACTACACTACGCATGCAGCAGAGGGATGAAAAAAATACAGGATGATGTTCTTTGTTTAAACACCTTAAAACATGTATTGTACTTGAATATAGTGCATATCTCTCAACTGCCAAAGTGATTAGATTCAGGCAAAGGCAATTAAGTCTTGATCAACTGCTACACCCCAGATAGACCCCTTCGCATGTCTACTTTTGCTCGCTTCGTGGTCCCGTGCACGAAAGGTTCTCGGTCCGTTGTGGTGGAACGGCCTTCCCCTGTCACTCAGAACTGCGGAAACTCTGTCTACATTCAAGAAGGGTCTGAAAACTCACCAGACTCATTTCGCCCAAGATCTCTCCAGCTCATGTACGGTGTAAATGTTCATGCACCGTAATTTCATGAGCATCACCAGATAAAGCCTTTATTCAGCCACTACTCCAGCATTGTTTTTGCTTGCTTGTGTATCTTATAATATTTAAAAAAAAATAAATCAGGATTTGTCTATCCTGTCTTTTATGCACCTACTTGAACGATGACCCTCGGTGCAGCAAGTGGTAGGTAACAAACTAGGTTTACTTGAGTCACATGTCTGCAGCTGTGTCTCTTTCTCTTAATGTAATGCATAAATTGTACTTTAGTTGAGATGTACATTGCTTTGGACAAAAGCGTCTGTTAAATGAATAAATGTAAATGTTTTTTCCTTCAGGACACACATGGGCAGACGTAAACGCGTATAAACAAACAGAAATAAACGGTACACAGCACGCACAAATTGCGACGAAAGACAGCGCGTGAGAGTCGACGGAGCTCCTCCTACCTTGACAGCAGCTTCGACGGCCTCCTGGGCCCTCTGCTTCTCCTCCTCCACACATTTCTCCAGCAGCTCCTGACAGCAACACGAAAACGAGAGAACAAGAGCGCGCATAATCGATCTGAAAGGGCGTCTCTCCGCGCGTTCAACACGTCACAAATCGTTGACCTTCAGCGCATGTGGCAAATTGCCTTTTTACACATGACACAGGGAAAGAGGAACTGACATGGAGAGCGGAGTCACCTGGCAGAAAGGATGTGAAACTGCTCAGAGAACTACTCAAAGTCTGGCACTTGATGCGCCTCGTGTGTTCATTTCATTAGTTTTCATTAGACAGATGTCAGAGGTTTGAACCCAGAATAATTACCATATGTGAAAAGAGCACTCAGGTTAATATTTGAGACAGCCATACATTGAAGAATGGTACAAACAGCGGTACAACACAGTACCCCAGGCCTTCCCATTAAGCTACCAGTGAAAGAAAAAGTGATTTTAGATGTTCTTTCGAAGTTAGGAGGACACAAATGTATATTTGAAGAATCATGTTAAATATATTAGTGTGAAAGACAAGCAGGCAGTTTTAAAATTGCAATACAGAGTTAAGATGCTTCCTTTTAGGTATCCAGCACCTGAGTACACACATACTTGGTCTCACTCACTTTCTACACGCTGTACACCGCACTGGTACGTATGCCTGACAAGTAATGCAAAACACGCCGTGAAAGATCTTCTTTTCACACAAGTAGTTCTTCCTGCTTCCTGCCTCTGATCCAGTTTTTGAGAACAAACACTTCGGGTGTATTATGAACTGAGCAGCGTCTGCATATGCAGCGCTTTAGGAATTAGATTGTGCGAGCTCCCCGCGAAGACGCTGAGGCAGACGGAAAGAGTCGGCTTAAACGTTAAGTCTTTTTTAAACAAAGCCAATGCAAACATTTCCGTTATTGAAAGCAGTACCTTCTGATGCTGTCCTTGTTGGCTCAAGGTTTCTTTGAGTTTTTCTTCTAGGGCATCTCTCTCAGCATCTAGGATATCCAAAAGCCTTTGGTGCTGGAGAGAAAGAACATGTAGAAAAAGCCCACTGTGATGAGTAGTAGAGCTACTACCCTTGGACCCAAAGGTTGCAGGTTCAAGCCTCACCTCTGGCTTTAGTACCCTTGAGCAAGGTACTTACTCTAAATTGCTCCAGTAAAATTAGACAGTTGTATAAATGGGTAAATAATTGTAACCTCAACACCGTAAGTTGCTTTGGAGAAAAGTGTCAGTTCAATTAATAAATGCCTTTGATATCTGCCTATGAATGATGGCAGGCAAAGGCAGTGTGACAGTATGAGAACACTCCCTTGGCTTGTCAAGTGCCATCGGGCATCGCGGAGATGGGTCGCGTCAACGGGCGGCGAAACGCTCTGTAACCCTACCCGTAAGAAATCCCGAAAACAAATACCTCAAAATCACTGAAATGGTCCTTAGATTTCTTTAGGAAAATCTCAACCACAAACCGAACTTTGATTTAGAGACCGGGAAACAGGAGTCCATATCGTTCTCTGGGGACAGACTCGGGGACAGACTCAGCAACAGCCCACGATGAGCACAAGCGAGACATGGATGTGGACGTGACCTTTATTTTCGCATCACCGAGCGTCGCACGCGTTTCGCTCGAGGGTCCGCCTCTCGGCCGTGACCGTCATCCGCGCGCAAAGCATCATCTGAAAAATCTGCAGCATTTTTTCAACCTGAGTAATTCCAAATGCCGGAACGACCTACGTGGAGCAAGCGAAAGAACTCCAGGCTTTACTACCTTTGGTTTTAGACCCAGGAACATGTTGTCTTAATTGCCCAGACAGCGAAAGCAACACGTGAAACACATGAACGGCCGTCTGGTTCCCCGAAAGACGCCGTGAACCTAATAAAAGGAGGCGAACTGTGTGTGGGACTGACAGCTCCTCAAAGAAAGGCACTGTTTGTTGTTTTGTTTCTTTTTCTTTCTCCTTCTTCCATGAGAGCAGCACCCCGGCTACCTGGGAACCGGACCAAAACGCGCGATGAAGGCAACGTTCGCTCTCCCACCCGGCTTGTGTTTCCGCGGACCACCACGCGGGCCGCGCCTCTGAACCGCTTGCCTGACGTGTTTATTTCTCTTCACGATATCCGCTAAACGGAACCGCTTTCCCCTCACCCCGCTGCTTTCCCATGTCTTCTATCATCCCTTTCAGGTTTATGAAGGAAGCAAAAGGCGGGGTGCCCTTGGAGCACAATGGATATTCTGTGTGCTGGAGTGCAATGGCAATTTCATGTGTTTGCAGCTGGAATGGGGTCTGTTCCTATGTACCTACGATTGGGTTCCAGAGCCAGTCCCAGTGTGGAGTGCGTAGTGAGTGCAGTGTGGACCGAAGCCTGGCCCTCTGGCCCACGTCCACTGGACTGACAAGGTCTTGGACGGCATTTTAGCCTGAACTCGCAGGAGGCACGGGTGCCGGGGGCTCCTTCTGAGTCCGTGAAAATACGTGTCGGTAAGAGAAGATGCTCTCCGTCAAAAGATACGCAACCCCCCGGCGCAAAAAACACCGTTACACGTGCTAAGATATGTTTCGGCCGTCATTTTGTTTTCGGGCTACTTGGACACATTCCGTGTTGATAAATGTTACCCAAATGAATACCCTGCCATGTTCCACTGTCCTCCAAAGCAGAGAGATTCCTCACCAAGTAAGGCGCTGTACTTTCGTCTTGGCTCCGAGACGCCCAATGTATTATACCTGACATGGATAATCCCATTTAATCTCTGGGTAATCAACTGAAAGCACAGCGTGTTCCCCAAAGGAAGCAAAGAATTTGAGAAAAATAGAGCAACTGCCATTTTTATGTAATGGCAAATGAGGGCCACGTGGTTTTTAGCTGCCCCACAGTGTTTGAGGGAAGACAGAAAAATCCTTTCAGCATCCAGGCCGTACTGAAGCCACATCTACATTAGTCATTAACTGCCTTACCCATCGTTAACTAAGAGGGTATGTTAATTTACTGTTATAATACTACAGAAACAAAGGACAAAACGTATGATGGGCAATAATATGTAGTGTTTTTGCTGCGAGTTTTCAGTAATTCTACAGTTTATTTTAACCATCTGCTGCGCTTCTGTTGCATGTCAAACGTAGAGGATATAAGCAATAAATACACAAGTGCACACTTAAATATAAACCGGATTTCTTGTCATTATTTGATCGGTTTTAGTTTGATTTGTCATTGTAATTTCATTTCTTGTCTTACTGTACGTCAAATAATCTGGAATAGTTTCGCTTGTCAAATTTAAAAAGGTAAAAAATGAAAAAGAGCACAATTTCTGGTAACAACCAATGTTCTCCATGTACTGAATTGTATTTGTTGTTCCCTTCCACTTACAAAGGATTCCCTACTTGTCAGCTTAACTGGGGCTGAGAGTTGGTTTCTTACTCAAAAAGTTCTGTAGTCAAACGCAACGTGGAGTGGGCTGGGGCTCCTCTCCATTTCTATACCTCACACACACACACACACTGTCTGAAACCGCTGGTCCCATGTGGGGGGGGTCACGGTGAGCCGGAGCCTAACCCGGCAACACAGGGCGTAGGGCCGGAGGGGGAGGGGACACACCCAGGACGGGACCCCAGTCCGTCGCAAGGCACCCCAAGCGGGACTCGAACCCTAGACCCACCGGAGAGCAGAACCCGGTACCAACCTGCCGCACCACTGTGCCATCGCACCCCCTTCCATACCTCTGGGCTGTTCTATTCTAATTTGATACGCAGCTACTCGTGTAACACACGCCAGGGAAAACTTGTACTGGACAAACTGTGTTTTGTCAATGGTGTGTGTGTTACTTTATCTCTGTCTGTTGGTCACACTTTTGTTTCCTCTACGAGATGTACGTCGCTTTGGGGAAAAGCATCTGCCAAATGAATAAATGTAAATATCAATATAAATGTCAGCAATACGACAGGTCCACATTTTGGACAAGAAAGCAGAGGACTCTCTCCTGCCCTAGGCAGCTTTCTGAGACCAAGCTGGCAGACAGCCCCTCCCTCTGGTGAGGCGAGATGCCCCGTGCACACACCTCTGCGTTCCGAGTCCACCGTGAGTAGTTTTCATGAGCAGCTGTAAATAAGAAAGCACAATACAGAACTGTGGCCAGAGCAAGAGCAGGGCGTTGAAAAACGTGGGCACTGAAATGGCAGCACCTATCATCCACAATCACCGTACGTCAGCGGATCGGACGAAATTTCTGCGCAGTTTCAACTGTATGCTAAATTATAGTAAACACTTTTCAAGAGTTTGTAATGACAAAAAAGCTCATAGGTAGGGGAACCCCTGTATTTTATTCCATTTACTGTTGGTACTGTACATATTATAGTACATGAAATTATGTAAATAGTTTTACTTTTCATATGCCTTCAATGTGTTCTTGTAATTTTCTACATTAATATGAGAAAACAGGAGCAGCAGGTAGTAAACTGGTGAGGATGGTCACCATGTGATCAAATTTCAAAGTTCAAATCCCACCCATTGCATTATATTATTATACTGCAAGTCAGTAGTGCCATTCACTGTCCTGCCATGCCACCCAGCACAAGGTGGCATGGTGGCACAGCGAGTAGCACTGCTGCCTCACAGTACCTGCGTGGTGCAAGAGGACATGGGTTCACTCCCCACTCAGTCTGTGTGGAGTTTGCATGTTCTCCCTCTGTCTGCGTGGGTTTCCTTCAGGTGCTCTGGTTTCCTCCCACACTCCAAGACATGCTGTTCAGGTTCACCCATAGTGTGTGAGTGACGACAGAGAGAGTGTGTGTGTTTCATCCACTCATGTATGCATGACTGACCCAGTGTAAGTAGTGTATCTAGCAGTGTAAGTCGCCGCGGTGAATAGAGTGTGTGGGCTGGTAACACTACACAGAGTTCATTGGAAGTCACTTTGGAGAAAAGCATCTGCTAGATAAATAAAGGGAAATTTAAGTCATTTGGAGGAAAAAAGTCTTACTTTACTGAATAAATGTAACGTAAAAGTAAATGAACAAAGCAGGTAGCTTAACAAATGTAAATAAAATTAGAAAAAGTGTGTGCAGTTCCAGCCATCACCAGGGAGGCGCTCTCAGCCAAGTTACCTGGGTGTTGAGAAGTTCCTCACACTTCTCCCGCTGTTTGTCCATAGCGGCCTCGAGGCACTTCTCCCTGACTTCCAGCTGCTGCTGGACTGCTGACATGGTCAGGGCCTGGTGTGGAGGAAGGGCGGCCAACAGAGCAACACAAACACACAGTTAGTGCAGAGAAACCTAGGCTTGCTGCACCACACTAGTACTAACCTTGAACTGTGATCTTTTAACCTCCCCAAACACCATCTCTGAGGTTTCAGGAGAGTCGACGAAAAGCACCCGACAGCCACGAAGCCTAAAAACTGCTGCCGAGGAACTTTTAAACGTATTTTTGCTGCAAAATATGAGCAATTCCCACTGTCAGTCTAAGGCTTATCCAGGAACGCACTTGATAATAGTTTTATTGCAGGTTTTAATTTCTTTCTCATCTCACAGGCATCAGCTGCACCGCAAGTAGAACAACTTAAATACAAATTAAGTGTGGCGAAAAAGCTGGCGATCGATACCCTCGACAACCCAGCACATCTGTTTATCAATGCGTCCACTGTTCTTGTGCGTCACCTTGCACCCGGGAGGCTGCACCGTGGGCCAAGATGCTGACATCATCCCCAGAATAATAAGGCTTGGGAGAATACGGGCCCCTCCCTGGCTTGCATACTGCAAATTTCTCTCTGCTCCCTCTTCCTACAAATCACTGCACCCATTATGGCACCTTTCAAAGTATGTATTCATACCTTCGGCGCATTACCGCCCTTTTCCGTGTGGTTCCTAATTAACTGCCCTGCTGGGACGCGGCACTTCAGGGAGCCCGGACCACCATGTGGGGCCCACCTTCCACACATCCACCCCCATGTTGCTCTACCAGAACATATTACACCTGAGGACAGTGCCCACGGTAATTATACATTTTTGGAAGGTCACCGGGACAGTGCACCAGGAAATAGTGTTTGGAGAGAGTGGGTCTGTAAAGACTACATTTGATATTTGTGACTATTTGTGATGTACTTATAACGTCTATTTTAATGATATACTTTGATTCATTCATCCATTGACAGCGGATGTCCAAGGCAGCGTCGCAAAGGTCCACACTCTCTTTCGGAAACACAGGGCAAGAGGCAGGGAACACTCTGGAAAGGGACATTTTCATAATTTGACTCAAAATTGGGTTTGTGACATAAAGTTAGTTTAATGTTTATTGCTTTTATTCTGCACACTGCTGCTGCCTCGCACTGGAAGGACACTGGTTCAAATCCCACTCCTGCTGTAGTATCCTTGCGTAATTGTTTATTGTGTATTTTCATTGATTTCATTTCACTGCTCTGAACCTATGACCGGAGACACAAGTTGTGTATGTTACTGTCTTTTGGACAGTATGGAACTGACACGAACCGGTGGCACAAAACGCACGGCCTACAATACGTGTAATTATAAAAACAGACATAAAATGTCAGTGATATTTGTACAACGTACACTGCAGGTGGTGAGCAAAAGTAATACTAAATGAAAAAGTGCTCGGACCCCGGAGCCTGTCAGCGGGCCCACGGGGATGGACCACACAGGGAGGGAAGAAGTGAAGAGGCAGGGAGGAATGTCGGTCACCTCTCCACTGACAGAAAGAGAGAGGGGAGGGGAGGGGAGGGGAGGGGAGGGGAGGGGAGGGGAGGGGAGGGGTGGGCGCAATCGTGTGCTTGGGGGAGGAGGGCTCTAGTCTAAGAAAGCCAGCACTGCAACAAGTCATGGCTCTGCATGCTGTCAAATGCTTGTCCTGCTGACAGAAACTGCAACGGGGGGGAACATTCAGCAAAACAAAGTTATCAGTCCAATATACGCGAAGACAACTGTGCTACAGATCCATAACGCACATTTTCCTTTAACAAATTTCACATGCCATTCTGCTTGCTAATGTGGAAACGGCATGAGGGGGTCATCTGCGCTACAGGAGTTTCAGTGTTATTCCAGGATCCTGGAAAGTTGTTCCAGTCATTGCCCTGTCAGGTGTGCCATACTGTGACCCCATGCAATTTCCTGTGGGATCAATAAAACATCTGTATCTACATACTTTCCATCTATAGCTATCTATATCTACATACCTACCCATCAACTAATTTACATAATCTACAGAGATACTTATCCATCCATCCATCCATCCATCCACCTACTTATCAACTTATGTACATTCTTAGCTACCTATGTAAATATCCATCTAAGTATCCATTCCTTTATCCATCAGCCCATCTGTTCCTCTGCATATCCAACCATCCATCGATCAATCTATCCTCCTACTTCTCAACTTACCTATGTACTTAGCTACCTATGTACCTGTCTTTTTATCTATCCATCTATGTAACTACTGACCTTATCTACATACTCGGATACCTATGTACCTAACAAGTATCCATTCACCCATCCATCCATTTATCCACCCACCCATCAATTATTCTAGATACCCTACAATCGATCTATCATCCATTGTTTCATTTAGGTATCCATCCACAGGTCCATTCATTGATCTACCTATATACCTAGTTTTCAACTTATCAACATCTGTAACTATTTGTGCATTCAGCCATACATCCATCCATGTATCAAAATGCTATCTTCTGCTGAAACAGTGCTCATTCTTCCGCGCGTACCCACACTGCGAAAAATATCCATCAGCAAGAGGAAGGAGCAGGAAGTTTTCAGTAACATGTTGGTCAGAAACCCGTTTTGCAGACAGTTTTGAACTGGCAGCAACAACAGGAAAGAGAATGGTGAAAAACATAAAAAAACAAAGCTGTACAAACAGACTTTTCACCAAAAATAGGGGTAGTTTGTACGACTGGATAATACATGCGATTTGTGGGCAGAACATGAGGGACGCTGTGCAACAAAGACTGTGGCTCTGGACAGAGGTATGGAAACTTTCATTCTCGAAAAACAGCTGCAAAGCAGGACACATCAGAGGGGAGAAAGCATGTTCAGAAGTGATTGGACAAGATTACTCATGTGATGTAACTTAGAATTTAAGTTGGATTTGGACCTGCTGTCAATTTTACCCAGGACAGTTCACACAAAATGTTAAACTGCTATACTGCTCATTTTATGGTTTCCAGTAATAGGCTGATAAAATTCAATATGGTTTAGCTTGCCTCAAAGATATGCATGTCATTTTTTCAAATATTCATGGACAGGTTCCAACGCTGTGCTCTTCAAATCCATTGACAATTTTAGGGACAGAGTACATAATACAGAAAGAAGCAGGCTGGGCCATATATAAACTTTTTCCTTCTGCTCTTAAAATATATAACCCAATAGCTGCCAAAAAACTGGCAGAACTTCTTTTTCTCACTCAGGAGTTTTATTACATTAAGGCCAAGAACCCATTTGAAGTGGAGACTGTACCAATAATGAATGAATACAAAAAATAAAATGAAATATAATTCTTGCTTGTAAGGAAAAGAATGGAAAATCCTGCCAGCTCTAAAAATTGCAGAAAGCCTTTTACTTTACAAATAATGCTAGCTGGTACATTTCCAAAAGCTTCTCATGTAATCAAAGAACTTCACATATTTATTTTACCCACACATCTTATTTTTTAATTTTTACAACAAGGGTTGCAGTAACTAATGAGCAATTTCCCTGATTGCTGACAAAGACCAGAGGTTCACCCAAAAGTTCTGAAGATCAATGGGAATCACAGAAGGTGAGACTTGAGAAGCCACAGAGACTGACTGGTGTCCCAGACTTTTCCTATGGATCTTACAGCCCAAGTGAGCCTTGGTGATGAGCTGACATGGATCGGCTAAGACCATACATTCCGTAACCAGCATTCGGGCGCCGGTCATCACCAGAGCTTCACACACACTTGCTGAATCCACTTGCCCTGAGCGGGGCCATCGCAAACCGGAGCCTATCCCGGCAACACAGGGCATAAGGGTGGAGGGGAAAGGGGACACACCCAGGGCAGGATGCCAGTCCATCACAAGGCACCCCAAGTGGGACTTGAAGCCCAGACCCACCGGAGAGCAGGACCCGGCCAAGCCCGCTGTGCCACCACAGCCCCCATTACCAGAGCTTCAGTAAGCGTCTAAAGAACGTATACAAGCTGTAGCGTCTGAAATCAGTACAGCAAATGTTACACATCAGGAAGGATCACATTTTTAGCTCACTGTCGCATCATGTTACTGTACCTGACTTTTTTTTATAGTAAAACACAGGAGTCAATACACTGCAAAAAATTTTAAAACATCAAAAGCATGTTTTACATTATCGTTTTTTTCATTCAGGCAAGTTTTTTTTTTTAAAGCAATGCACAAATCAGAGTAAACTGAAGTGCATTTCACAACGGACAGAGAGCTTTAGATTCAGACGTTTGACTGTAAAAGCACAGTTTGTCCAATAGCAATTTTTGCTGGCACACGTTACACGAATGGATGAATATAGAATTGATAGGAAATACAACGGTGATGGTGACAGATGGTGTGATGCAAGTTTGTAAACCAGTTGGGAGCTCGGGAGAGAAGTGACTTTGAAAGAGATGGGTTTGAGACACTTCTTCAATGTTGAAAGGGATTCAGTAGCTCTGAGGGAGAAAGGGACCCAAAACTGCAAACCTACAGGCTTTTGAGTTTGAACCCCTTGCGAGTGGGATCACTAAGTGGCTGGAGGTGGACAAAAATAGTGCTCTTGTTGGGGTGTAAAGCATGATCAGGTTTTCAAAACCAAGCAGTAGAAAAGGTAAAAATCCTCAAAGAGTAAGCCCATTAATTTAATATTAAAATAGAAAAAAGTAGAAGTTTGAAGAGCAAAAGGGAAAAAAAAATTAATCCACAGTACTATAAATTCCAACAAAGTTTTTTCCCCCAGAAAACATTCATCACTAAGTAGGTATGACAACCACTGGAAAAAAACCTTAATAGAAAAACATAGAGAAAAATCTTTAACCTTATGATGATAAATGTAGATAGTATTTTCTTTCATTTAACTGTAAATGTACATGTCAACAAGGACACAGAAAGGAAATCAAGACCAGCACTGAGAGCCTTTTAGATCCATAAGAATGTCCAAAACCAGCGTCATGTACCCAGAAATGACCAGAAATGTTCATTTCAACGGGGGGAAAAAAAAAAAAACTCAAAAGAATCAGAAGACAAACGGCCTGAAGACATCGGCGTGCAACGAGAGCCAAGTCTGTCGCAAAGATATTTGTCCAAACGTGTTCTCATGGTCATTCAGCATGAGAGTGAAGACTATACAGGATCCGTTTGAGCAAACAGAAAGCCGCCCTCGGCGGACACGTCCAGATGAGAACCTGCCAACGGCGCACACATGGAGCAGCTGACAGCCGTGCAGGTGTTCTCTCGGGCATCACGGCCAGCATGGCCTCCCGCTCTACTGCTGACCAGCTGCATCCCAACTCATCACCCCTGTTTCCTCACATTTTTTGTAAAAATTATTATGCATGAGTACAAGGCAACATTACAAGGCAAAGTTACAAAAAAACTGAACAAAACAGTCATTTTCAATTAAAAGAATTATTTAAAACCGAAAGGATCAGAGGGTGCCGAACAAAACAAAGATTTAAGAAATTAAATGTACTTCCCTATTGTGATGAATGTTTTGACATGTCACCATTGGAGGGGAACTCCAGAACGTGTTTTCCTACTTACAAAGGAGAGGCCACACAGCTGGATCATCAAGAGGTCCATTTATACAGCCTGAACGTCAATAAATTCCATGTAAATCTCCTTTAAGTAATAAAACTTTACAAAGTACAGAAAAACACTTGTAAAGTAGGAAGCAAGTAAAAAAGGAAATTTTCGTGCTGTAGCCCTGGCCCTTTGAATAAGGTCATCAAGACACTTTTCCACAGCAGGAACACCTTGGAGTCTGTGTAGACTCTCAACCAGAAGAGTCTGGGGCCTTGGCATGCAGATCAGAAATGAGGAAGGAGCAGAAACACGGAGACTGCCTGTCCACTCTGTGTCCATGCCTAGGCCGTAAAGCTGGAATCATTTTCAATGTAAAAGTATGTAAAAATACATTTTCAGTGATCCCCAAGCTTCCAAATTGATAAAATGGTCCTGGTATCATTGGCATCTACCAATCCAGGCACCACGTGATGAACCCCTATATTTTTGGATTACAGAAGGGGCACACAGATCTGCATTATTATTCCTTCTTACTCTGAAAGTCTGGTATTGAAAAGAAAGTCAACAGCTAATGTTCCTTCACTCTTCCAGTCAGCATCTTAAGTTCTGGTTCTGTAATAAGAATGTCAGTGATTGACTCTGTGGTCATGTCATCCAATTTGAGGCCGTATTTTGTGGACATTCGGGTGAAGCTGTCAGCTGATCGGCCCTTGGTGATGAATAAGATTTGAAACACGTGATGACTCTGCCCAACAGCTGAACCTTCAGGAGGAACAATGCAAATGTTGTCCAGATCACGGAACAGTGGAGAAGCTCTTCTGCTTGCATGGAAGAGCGTGGAAATATGCTGACCCAGTTTACCTGTGTTTTGGAAAGTGCTGGAAAACATAAACAGAGGATTGAACACTTTTGTGGGCCCTCTACAGATCTGTGATGGCTAAGCAGGAGCTGAGTCATCGGACAAAGCTTTTGGTTTACAAATCATTTACACCTCCATCCTCCACTACGGCCATGAACTTTAGGTAATGACTAAAAGAATGAGAATGAGGATACAAGCAGCTGACTGTTGCTCTCCTCACTTTCCATGACAGATTGAGGAGCTTGGTGATCTTGATGAGAGCCTTGGAGTTGAGTTGCTGCTCCAGATTAAAAGGAGTCTGCTGAAGTGGTTCGGGCATGCTGTAAAAATGCATTCCATAGTTGCGTACCATTGGAGTTATGTTAGGCAAGTCCCACTAGGAGGAGACCTTGGGACAGCCCTAGGAGGAGACCTCGGGACAGCCCTAGGAGATACTGGACTAATAACATCTCTCAGTTAACCTGGAAATCCCTGGGGATCCCCCAAGAGGTGCTAGAGACTGTGGCTGTGGAAAGGAAGATCTGACCCCGCTGCTCAGCCTGCTGTAACCACCACCCTCACCACAACGAGCGGAAGGAAACTGAACTGAAAAATTCCCTCTGCTTCATAACAGTCCTGGGGGGATTCTGGAGGATTCTGCCCAGGCCCTTCTTGCACATCCATTTAATCATTTTGGATGTAACACCGAGATGCCACGTATGCAGCTGCAGACAGGAATCCTTGCACTGTTTACCACACCTTTGCCTAAGTACACAGTATGTTAAAGCAGGTGATGGGGTTGGCAAATATGGTCCATGATAAAATCAATCCCAATTCCACATGTCCAAGGAGACATGCCAGCAAATACAATATTTACACTACTTCACACAATGCAAGCCAAGTTTATATCAAATGGCACGGAGAGAAGTGTCAGATAAAATGCAGTTAAAGATCTGGAGACAAGTTTTCCTGACCCCTGACGCTGATGCACAGCCAGCCAACCTTAGTTTCCCATATGCAGCACTTATCCTTTACAGCACAAAACCTATAAAATGACACTATGCTGTGGTGGTGCCAACTGGCTATTTTTCATAAAATTCAGGTCTAACATAAGCTTCTGAACTGTAGAGTCTATGGTACAAATTATATATTTTAACATACTGCCTACAGAAGTAGAACACCAGCATCATATGTGGGAATGCTCAGAAAACAAGCTCTAACTGGCCATGGACCACTGTCAGAATCTGAAGAAAAAATGTGAGAAACCCCTCCTCCTAGAAAATAAAACCATAAATAAATTACTGCACTCAGTTTCAATGATAATTACCTTCACAGAGAATTACGCTGTAGATATTAATACCACAGTTATGTTTTATTTGTTTTTTTTAGTTACACTGTGTTACTTTCAAAACAAATCTGTGCTTCATAGACCCCCTGAAGCCTACCTGTGGAACCCCAGGTTAAGAACCCTTGCTTTAACTACTCATCATAAGAACGTCATGGATACATGAACATGACTGGCTTTTTTAAACATACTTTAACATCATCAATCAACAGAGGTCTACAGAAAGGTTTTACGTTTACATATTTAGCTGATGCTTTTCTCCAAAGCAACTTACAATGTTAAGGTTACAATTATTTACCCATTTATACAGCTGGGTAACTTTACTAGAGCAATTCAGGGTAAGTACCTCGCTCAAGGGTATTACAGCTGGAGGTGAGGCTCAAACCTGCAACCTCTGGGTCTAAAGGCAGCCGCTCCAACCACTACGCTACCAGCTGTAACGTTAAACGAATCAGAATATCATGCAAGAGATTTAGGAGGAAAATAGAGTAGTTACATTTTGCACACAATCCTACTGAATGCAAGTAATTGAAAGCAAGTAAGATTTAAGTGAAAGATTGACAGGAGAGATAATGACGATGCAGAACTGAGAATATCTGTACTGTTTCATGTAGCATTTGAATTTTAAAAAAAATTTTGCTAGTAAACACAAAATGAAAAAGTGTTTTTGCAGTAAGTTATTGCTCCGGAAGCACAGAGCTTACCATTTATGCTACAAGTGTCTTAAGGAAACAGACAAAAATAGTTGTGTAGAGTTGGATATCTATATTCTATCACGGCATCCAAGCCTGGCAAAAGGATTTGTTTAGCGAGGTTTTCACAGAATCAGAAGTTTCCAAAAAAGTGACTAGAAATCCCTAGCAATCCCTGCCGTTCTGGTGATTGGTAATTACCGATGATCTGAGTACAGTAAAGGTTTTCCAACGTTCTTGCTTCCTGAAATCAATCCAAAGATAAGAGGCCTGTTGTTAATTAGCCATGGAATGAAGTCAAGTGCGTGCAGATCCTGTCTTTACAGACACAGTTCCAGACATTAGCTAGAGGGGAAGAGACCTGCTGTCATCCAGAAGCCATAATTGCAGCGATTTCCCCACATGAGCATGGGCAACTGGCCAGACTACCTCAAGTTCATTTGGGATGAACTAACGCAGAGCCAGGGCAGCCAAAAAACCCTCCAGGAAGCAGACAACAATCTGTAGATGGAAATCAACAACACTATTTCCCAATGGCTCTATAACAGCTGGACTAAATACAAATAAGTAATACACGGATTAGTCCAAGGTGCTAACATAATGGTCAGATTCACACCCTGTCACTGCAGAAGCTACTGCCCTTAGGTTTGAGGATTCCTCGATAAATAAGATAGCATGTCCTGTGTACGTGATAAAACTGTATTGCAGAGGGCCCAGAAACAAGATCCTGGTTCATATGTTTATATGTGATGAAATATTAGCTGAGATAAGATGTGAACATGCACAGTAAAAGAATGGCACTTTAACCTCACTCATGGAGCATCATGGGGGTAGTTTATCAGGTATACCAGCTCATTAACACAAAACAAGCTGCTCCTCCAAAGACTAGCTCATGTGGCTGCAGCTCGGGATTGAGAGGGGCCAGTTATGGTAGACAGGGTTGAGGGGTTCAAATACTGCTGGACAGGGAATTAAAAAAGGCAAGGTGATTTTCAACGTAGTGCTACTATTGGCATTGGACATGGCGGTTGCAGCATCTCGTAAACAGATTTTCACATACAACTGTAGCACGCAGTTCCCTGTGTCTAAAGATTAGAGAAAATGATTTAATAAACAAAAAAACCCACAAAGCAGCACTTCTATGAGTGAAAACACCATGTTGATGGAAGGTCATAAGAGAATCAGACCTGTTAAAACTAAAGGAAGCCCACAAATGGAAAAAATAACTGCTTAGTACAACAGCAGTGTGTATAAAGGCATCTCGGAAAGCACAAATTCTCACACCATGAAGTAGATGTGCTAAGGCAGCAGAAGGCCATGCTGGGTTGGTCTCCTGTGAACTCCTAAGAAGAAGATGTAGTTCCAGAGGAGATTCTGATGACTGAAGAGTGGAAAATCTTCGCCTAGCCTAGTAATCCCAATTTCTGTTGTGACCTGCTGATGACAAGGTCAAAAACTGGCAAAATAACAATGAAGCCAGGGATCCATTCTTCCTGGTGGCAATGGTAAGGACTGGTGGTGTGGGTGTAATGCTGTGGGGAGTGTTATTTTTGGTTATTCCCCCAGTACATACTCCCAACAGGATAATGTACTATTTCACAAAGTACAGACAATCTCAGCATGGTTCCTCAAACAGTACTTTTACTTTACTCAAGCGGCCTACACAATTCTCACCTCTTAAGCCAACAGAGCATCTTTGCGATGATGTGAAACATGATGTCAGCAGAAGGAATGCGCTGCCAAAAAAAATTGAAAGAATCCATGTAAAGCTGTTAGACCAGTGTGGACAACAAACTCTATGGAATGTGTGTTGTACCTTGAACCTGAATTCAGGCCAGGTTGGAGGCAAAAGATGGTTCCAACTGTTACTACATGGTGTACTTAATAAACTGGCCCTGTGTGTAAAATTAAATAAATCAACAAAGAGAACACAATAATATAATTTGATACAACATTTTTAGTATAAATTTCTAAGATGAATGCACTGTCATATTCAACAGCACAAGGTTTAAAACAAAGCCAGCCTGACATCCTGATATCCATTAAAGGTTAAAGTATTATCTGAACTGGAAGGTATTTGCATATTAGACATACTCTGTGAGAAAGCGCCTTTGCCATCTAATTCTTCCACATAAGCACATAAATCTATAGCTATGAAGACTGATTTATTTTCTGAACAGTACAAAATGCATCTGGGTCATGATTTAAGTTCACGACCAATACACAATACTTGAAGCAGTGAACGAAGCTGCTCAGTTATTTCAGCTCGAGTCTGTTTTCCAAACTAAAACGGCTGAACTGCTTTTATTGATTTCATTTCCCAGGGACAGTTCCAAGCTCATCCAACACATTTTCCCAACTCCAGGCTACGACATTTTACCATCTGGACTGGAATAACAGGGAAGCACAGGTTTGGCGGGAGTAAAATCAAACTGAAGACTAAGCAAGCCGCATGGCTGGAATAACTGACCAGAGGCCGCTCACAAGATCTTCCGATACCAATTTCTTTGTGGATCTCTCGAATTTCATTATTTATTAACAGCAGCTTTTACTATTATTTTTACTATTATTATAATTACTACTGACTTAAAACTTTACCCAGTTATACAGCTGGAAATTTTTACCAGAGAGATTTATTGATTTTATTGATCACAAATTAAATGACACGAGGCTATACAACAAGCGGTCACAAAAGAGACTGGAATAACGTAAAAAGTGAGAAGATTCATTACCTAGCTGTTGCATACTTTTGTCGAATATACTTAAGATACTGCACACAACGATGCATTTTCACCTTTGCACGAGAAATGTTCCTCCCAAAAATTCCAAGGCAATTACCACACACAAAAGACCTTAAGCAAAGATGAATGGAAAAAAGCTGGCAGTTGAGGGGAAGAAAAAAAACTGAATGGCAGTTATGATGTCCGTCAGCTTTCTTTGAACTTTGTTGGAAACAGTCTGTATACCTGCGTCGGGAAGAAGGTGTGAACGTCTAGCACAAATTCGGGTGTCCGGCGTTACACCGGTAAGGCCCATTAGACCGTGTGCGTTGCTCACATCTTCCTTCCTGGGCTCCAGAAGGCCGATTCCACCTATGCTGTACCAGTTCAAAAGCATAACTGAAATAGTTTCCCAAAGAGTCGGCGGTGGGGGTGTGAGGGTGTGGGGGGGGGGTGCCCCACACACCCCGTGCACCCTTGGAGCGCGGTCACAGAGGAGGTCTATACCGGTCCAGTGGTGTCTCTGCATGTCCAGGGAGAGGACACAGCACTGCAGAGAGCAGGGAGACACAGAAGACCCCTTTCATAGGCACCTGTGGTCAAGAGCCTTTAAAGCTTCTCAGTTTCCTCTACTTATTTGTTGAAACCCCATTCCCTAAAGAATTCAATTAAAATAGTCATGATCGTACCTGAAAACGCAAGATAGCGTCGCAGCAACATCATTTCTGCTATAAACATTTCCAGATGTGTTTTCTTAGGCTTTTTAGTAAAATATGATTTTGATTTGCGCAGGTTGCAAACATGGACTTACTAAGCATTGAAATTGTCAGGTAATACAGTGAAAAACCACTTCTGGTGCCCAAAAATGTCTCTTCAGTCGAACTCTGACAGATCAAAACTATCACAGACTGTCAGGAATGTGGGGATACAGTCTTAAAAATAATTTCCTTAACGCCATCATATTAAGATGCAATATTGAGCCAAGATAAAATTTTCAATTGTTTCTCGCCTTGGTGGTAATTATTATTATTCCAGTATTGTATAACTTCATGTCCTAATTTAGGGCTGGAATAATAACTTAAAAAACCATGCATCCATTATCCACGGATGCAGGGTTGTGGTGGTCTGGACCCTATCCCAGAAGGATAGAGCGCTGGCCAGGATTCACTTTGGACAAGACACAAGTCCATCACAGAGGAATCAAACACACATTCATGCACTCTCTCTCTCTCACACACACATACACACACACACACACGAAGGAAAATTTAGGGATATGAAGTATTTCTGAATGTTACAATTTTAATATTTAATATACTTTTGCTGAGATGTACGTCGCTTTGGACAAAAGCGTGTGCTAAAGGAATAAATGTAAATGTAATATTTTAATATTTCATGAAATATGAATTTCTAAGCTCTAATTTAATGCCACGGCAAAAGCAAGAAAACAAGAATGTTATTTTTGCAGCTGATGCATTTGCAACAAAGACAGTAGTTATATCTGTAGTCAAAGGCTGCAGGTTTGCACCGCACAGAAATGGATTTTGTACAACGGACAATGTCCTTAATCTGAAGAGTTTCAAAGCATATCCAGCTGTATAAATAAGTTAAAGTGCGCAGTTGTAAACTGAGTAAATTTAATTTGATAAAACCATAAGCTAAGCATAAATAATATAATTGGACTGTAATATTGTACCACTCTTTTTCTCAGCACAAATTAAAGGTTACATTTACACCATGGAACTGAATAACTCTAAATGGATCAAGCTCAATGAGAAGCATGGGAACACCTTAAACAGCAATATTACATGCACAGATCTGGCAACGTTACCCCGAAATTACTACACACCTGCAGGCAAGAGCGTCAACGGCTAGGAAAATAAAACAGCTGTGAAAGGAAGTTCCCATTTGCTTGATTTCAGCCTGTAAAATAGAGCCGCTAAAAGACCGAAGAGAATCAAAGCTAAAAGCATGAAGAATAACAGTCCACAAAATGAGGCAAAATCCTCCTCCACCATTACTACAGCGCTGCTATAACCTTATTCTGTTATTTTAAAGAGACTGCAGACAGCAGCACATTACAAAGGTACAGCTGAAGGACAATTTATTTTAAAAAAGGAGAGTTTGGCTCAGAGGGGGTGCGGTGGCGCAGCGGGTTTGGCCGGGTCCCGCTCTCTGGTGGGTCCGGGGTTCGAGTCCCGCCTGGGGTGCCCTGTGACGGACTGGCATCCCGTCCTGGGTGTCTCCCCTCCCCCTCCAGCCTTGCGCCCTGTGTTGTCGAGTTAGGCTCCGGATCGTCGGGACAAGCCTCTGTGTGTGTGTGTGGAGTTTGGATCAAGGTAAACACACCTGTCTGTCAGTTTTACTAATATAACCCGCAAACACTCAGCACTAGGACACCACTGTTTATCGGTACTATATACAGTACTTTCTGTTGCGCAAGCACTGATTTTACCAAAAATCAAGTACCAGTTTAGAGTCACGGTGTGAATGGCAGCCTTCGCCAAAAACACATATCATACAGGAAGTGCTGAGGTGAACTCATGAGACAACACAAGGGTTCTTCAACTCGCAAACTCAACCAGAAGTCCTTCAGTAACTTCATTTGTTTGTTGACTTTTACCACAAACCCACTATGAGTAAAAGTTTAGCTGTACAGATGTCTAGTTAATTCACTGATAAGGCGACAACAATTAACAATCCAACAATCATTAAAATTTGTTTTATTTATTTGATTTATTTATGGGTTAGTTTCTGCAAAACTCTCAGATAAAGTATTTTTTTGTATGACAAAGTACATACTCCTCAGAAACTCCTATTTAAAGTCTGTTGTTGACCGATTCATCCTATAGGTAATCTATAAACAACATTCCTCATCTTGTCACTGATCACCGACACTCACGAACACCAGACATGAGCTGTAAATGCCATGGAAGGGAGTTGAATGAAGGAGCTCTCACAATCCTATACTATTTTACTATGGGCTGGATAAGGTAACACAGACCACTTTCACTCCACGGCAGACCGAAATTTTAGAAAACGGATAAGTGAACAAAAATGTTGTTAAAAATAATAATCTGAACAGTGGTTGCATCATCGAAATTTCCTAACTCGAATGTTGATAACAGGAGGAGCCGGTGGAATTGGTGAGGACAATGATCTGAAGATGTCTGTTTAAAACGAACAAAGCTGATGTCTCAGTTAAGCAAGTAACTCCTTTATTCAGTAATCACTCCAGAAATGCATCTGTGTCAAGTCAATGGACTCCAAAAGAACACAAATCCAGGTTGAATCTGGAATTCCAGCCCACATAAAACCCTGTGTAAAAATAAATTTAGAAAATATGTATCCCAGGCAATATGCATAAAATATCCAAAGAAGCCACAAAATGTTCAGATTTTCTCTGGTTAGGAATTTCCCAACATCACTTATTTCCTTAACATGTTTTTTTAAAAGAAAAAGCTGTCAGTCAAAAAGCCTGAACTGAACTCTGCATAATAACTATGATTATTATCATTAGTGTAAGGTTCTTTTCCATAACCAAGTAATAAATCATTGTCTGTATTGATAAAGACCACGAGGGTATGTCAGAACGGCAAGTCTATACAGTCATTTCTCTGCCTTTTTCCAAAATCAATATGTCCTCAGCTTTGATTATAAAACTGTCAGAAGATATCAGCAGCTACTACAAGCCAATGGAAAAGTCTAGAAAAATGGCCATGTAGCAGCTCAATGAGTAACAGATAGCTTCCGGTGCAGAAGAGGTCATCCATTTATAACTGCAATTTGGAGCTGTCTGCACTCACTTATTGCGCTTGCCTTTCTACAGCAAGACAAATTATGTCATTGCAGGGGGTGTAAGTGCACTGCAGCTCCTTGTTTCAATGTTTTATTGCCCATGGCATTAACTCATACTGTACCTTGAGGTGGCCAGTAAGGCACTGGTCCCTGTTCCTACTAAACGCCATATGGTAATAAGTGCAGCGGAGTGAGCTCATCGTTCAGGAAACGGGTTCAAGTCGAAGGTCCAAAAACGGCGGAATTGTCCTCGACCACCTGCAGACTCACCTTGAATTCCTCCACAATTATGGTTAATGATTCATGTCCTGCTTTCCTCATGTCCTCGAGGGCCTTGTTGTGCTTCTCCTGAAAGCAATAAAGATGGTATAATGAGCAAAGGATAGGAAAAAAGTGGGGGCAAAGGCAAGCGTGTGGTATACACACAACTAAAAAGTCAAGACAAAGGTACCTCACGTTAGAAACAGAAGACAGCAAGTCAATTCATAAGTCGTTTCGTTGTCAATTCAAAAGTCACGATAAATAGAAGCTTCATACAAATGTCCGTTCTGCTGGTTAAGTTCAGCAAAAATTTCAAACATAGCTATACATTTAAAAAAAAAAAAAAAAAAAAAAAACACTCTCAAAACTTTTTTTTTTTTTTTTTAACTCAGATATATTAAAGTATGGCAGAACTGATTAAAATTACGTTACTTCCAGAAACTCCTATTCATTGCCGACTGTAGATCGACTCATCCCATAAGCACGTGCAGCATGTGGAATTTTCTCGCCACTTTCTGTTTGCTTTATAATTTCTACTGAAGTCTGCATGGAAACAGCCCAGACCTTCTTACGAGCACGATTACGATAACCAGCCGTCAGCTGTAAACACTGAGGAAACAAGTTTAGTTATGGGTGTCCCACCCTGCTCTTCTCTTTGGGTTCCTTTTACCGCCTCCTATTTGCTGAACTGGTAAGCACAGCATTCTAACTGATGCTGAAAGTAGACAAGAGATGAAATGAGAACTTTAAAAATTTTATTTTACTTTAAAACATTAATACACTAAAAATTAATTTAGAAAAATGCTTGTACCTTATAACTTGACCCTTCTCAACTTAAACACCCAGTGTACTCCAAAGCTCATCAATATTCTTAATCTAAAGGACTCCAGTAAAAATTCCCAGGTGAATAGGTAGGTAAAGCATCTAAGTCTCTTTGGAGAAAAGCTTCGGACAAATAAACAGACTGAAATAAAAGTACAGTAAAAATGAGAATGAAGCACAGGTCCTGAGCAGTCTATCCTCGGGTTCGGACCACCCGCACAAGGCGGAGACTCACGTTTCCGATCCCAGCAGCGTGGCCCCGGCACCAACTCCTTCAGCTATTAACAACAAGCAGCTCCATGTGCCGCGGTGCTCACAGAAAACAACAAACACACGTCTACAGTATCTACGTACAACATACACTCACTAGCCATTTTATTAGGTGCACCTTGCCAGTACCAGGTTGGACCCCGTTTCGCCTTCAGAACTGCCATGAGCATAGATTCAACAAGATGCTGGAAACATTCCTCAGAGAGTTCGGTCCATACTGACATGCAGTTGCTGCAAATTTGTCGGCTGCACATCCGTGATGCGAATCTCCCGTTCTACCACATCCCAAAGGTGATCTATTGGATTGAGATCTGGTGACTGTGGAGGCCATTTGAGTATAGTGAACTTGTTGTCATGTTCAAGAAACCAGTTTGAGATGATTTGAGCTTTGTGACATGGCACGTTATCCTACTGGAAGTAGCCATCAGAAGATGGGTACACTGTGGTCATAAAGGGATGGACATGGTAGCAACAATACTCAGGTAGGCTGTGGCGTTCAAACGATGTTCAATTGGTACTAAGGGGCCCAAAGTATGCCAAGAAAATGTCCCCCACTCCATTACACCACCACCACCAGCCTGAACCACTGATACAAGGCAGGATGGATACATGCTTTCATGTTGTTTACGCCAAATTCTGTCCCTACCATCTGAATGTTGCAGCAGAAATCGAGACTCAACAGACCAAGCAACGTTTTTCCAATCTTCTATTGTCCAATTTTGATGAGCCCGTGCAAATTTTAGCCTCAGTTTCCTGTTCTTAGCTGACAGGAGTGAGGAGTGGCACCCGGTGTGGTCTTCTGCTGCTGTAGTCCGTCTGCTTCAAGGTTTGATGTGTTGTGCGTTCATAGATGCTCTTCTGTATACCTTGATTGTAACGAGTGGTTATTTGAGCTACTGTTGCCTTTCTATCAACTCAAACCAGTCTGGCCATTCTCCTCTGACCTCTGGCATCAACAAGGCATTTTCGCCCACAGAACTGCCGCTCACTGAATATTTTCTCTTTTTCTGACCGTTCTCCGTAAACCCTAGAGATGGTTGTGCGTGAAAATCCCAGTAGATCAGCAGTTTCTGAACTACTCAGACCAGGTCGTCTGGCACCAACAACCATGTCACGTTCAAAGTCACTTAAATCACCTTTCTTCCCGATTCTGATGCTCAGTTTGAACTTCAGCAGATCGTCTTGACCATGTCTACATGCCTAAATGCACTGAGATGCTGCCATGTGATTGGCTGATTAGATGGTTGCGTTAATGAGCAGTTGAACCGGTGTACCTAATAAAGTGGCCGATGAGTGTACGTAAGATGGCAGTGAGGAGTGCAGTGGTTAGGGCTGTCATCCTGAAATCAGAAGGATCCCAGTTTGAATCCCACCTCCTGCTGTAGCAGCCTTGATCAGAGTACTGTACTTACCCTGAATTGATACAGTAAATATCGCATTTTATGAATTCATAAATAAGTAGCTTGCTTACACATTGCAAGTCACTTTGGAAAAATAAATCAACTAAATAAGTACTTAGGACACACACACACACATACACACACACACACATTGTCTGAACCGCTTGTCCCATATGGGGTTGCGGGGAGCCGGAGCCTAACCCGCCAACAAAGGGCGTAAGGCTGGGGGGGGGAGGGGACACCCAGGACGGGACGCCAATACTTCGGACAATGAAATGAAATACACAAGATTTACATCCCATGAGAAGGAACCAGGAGGAGATGCTCCCATTTTTCCAGCATCGTTGAAGAAAACAGGTCATTCCAGGAATCACACTGCAGACCAGAACTGATAACAAGACTAACATTTGTTAGCCGGTACTCACAGAACAGTCACTTTGCAGAATTCTTTAGGTCTTAAGTAAATAGAATCATAAATAAAAGACACAAGCGACAACACCTGACTCTGCACTAGCTTCTGAGTAATCCGCTCACCCTACAAAGACCCTCTTCAGCTCCCGTACCGTTGCGGAATCTCGTTTGGGACAACCGCCCTTCCTCGCGTTACCACACACACTCTCGCTCTGTTCACGATTCCCGTTTTTTGACTCCTCGCTTCGTTTTCCGACCACGTCCGTGGATCCTCGTTCCTGTCCTGTTCGCCGATCGACCGACCCTTCGCCTGTCCCTGGTTCTGAGAACTCGCCTCTTCCCTCAACTTCAGACGAACAACGCCGCACTTGGGTTCAGCCGTCCCGGCTCCCTGCGTTCCGCGTGACAGTGTGGAGTTTATGTGCGCTCTCTATGTCTGCGTGGGTTTCTTTGCGCAGTTCACATGGACTGGTGAAGCTGAACTGCCCTTACTGTCTGGCAACCCTGTGATGGACTGGTGTCCTGTCCAGGGTGTGACCCTTTCAGCCTTGTGCCCAAAGCTTCCAGGATAGGCTCCCGTTCACAGTGACCCTGCTTAGGGCAAGCAGATATAAAAATTGGATGAATGGATAAAAGAAGGGCTTTAAAACCGCATTCTGGAATGAATGTGTGGGTACACTGCAATACCCCATCCAAAGTGTACCCTGCCTCATACCCATGGTTTCCAGGTGAAGCTCCAGACCACTGTGACACTGACAAGCACTTACAAATAATGATAGATGGATGTCTTCAGATCTGCATGAGATGCTTTGAAGTATCCCGCTCATACCGACTGTTGTTACGTTTACTTCCACTGCCACTTCTCAATTATGAAGAAAAAAGTAATGTCTCTCACTTCAGTTTTCATTTTGATCTTCTCATCATGTGGGACCCTGGACTGGAGTTCTGTACAAAATGACCCCCTCTGCGAGCACGGAAACCATATGGCTTGCATTAAAGAGCTCCCTGTGTGCCCAGCAAGCCAGAGCCTGTCATCAAACTGCACCGGGATGAAAAACCGAGCCGCTGAAAGGGCCGCGTGGATGAGTATTGCGACCGGGGGTGACAGGCACCCAGGAAGCGCATGGTGGAGGATACCCGCCAGGATACGTGTTCTTTACTCCGCTCATAAAAACACACAGCGACACATCCCTGCAGCCACCTGAAGGTTGGGGTAGAAGCCTCAAACAGGACGGCAGACTTTGAAATCCCATCTCTTCTCCTTCATGGGTCTTTTTATTCTTTTTATGTTCTAGCAGGGGAATATTTATGACTCAGGGTGAACTTTCCAATTTCCATGAGGGGGTGGTCTTGGCCACCTCTAGCGCCTCTGAACGCCTTCTGGTCTGAAGCTCTGACTTGGTGCCTGGACAGGACAGCAGGTCCAGAGTCTGCTACTCCGCGTCCCAGCAGGAGGGGCTGCTGTCTTCCGGAGAACCGTGGTCACCCTTGTGAACCACGGCTAGGCAGCTCGCTGACATGAACTATATTTTAATGCCGTGTCTCTAAAGTCAACGTAAGGTTCATTAAAACAGCAAGTGGCGTAGTGTTAAGAGCTGCCACATTCCCCTTGAAGGACTTGGGCTTGAATTCCACCTCCTGCTTTAGCACCCTTGATCAAGGTACTTACCCTGTACTGATACAGTAAAAATTACCCTGATGTACAAATCGGTGTAAGTAGCTTAACGCTCTCACGTTTCAGAAGTGTCAGATCAATGAATTAATATAAAAGCAAAAGCATGTATTATGTGGTCACTGGATCATTAATGAACCAACAGCATCACTGAAGAACAGCTATAAAAATTCGTTAAAATTTTGCCGTTAGAGGAAAATAACTCCAACATATACAACAAAACATTGCAATATGGTTACGACCTGTCTGTACTTCTTTCTCGATTCAGCAACAAATGTTTTCTGTCATTTTTGGCCACTTCTTCAAAATTCACGATTCCGAGCGTGACGGTGCTGCCGAGCAAAAACTGCACACCGCGCTGCCGACGTACGTTTATCATATATACGAATAATCTGGCGCAAACATTCGCGAGGCCACGACTGCGTCAAGCGTTGCGGAACACTGTTATCGTACACGTGTTTTACATTGTGTGCGTATCTCCGGCGCCGATGCGCGGAGCGCCCGACCAGAGGCTTTCCTAAACCACAAGGCCAAACACAGTTAGCTCAAAGTCGGGCCACAGAAGCCCACAGTTCGGCTCTCCCCTGACCGACACGCAGCATTCTTGTTTAGAAAACAGCGCCGCGTTCCAAAAAACACAGCCAGCTTCACCGCTGAAATAAATTTCAATTTCCTTAGCCACTTTCTTCATTTAGCAGTTAGTAATGAATTAACGATCAAAGGAGCCCCTTTCTGCCCGGCACTCTCGGCCCGGCTACGCTCGCATCCACGCGATCCATCGTCAAATACGCGTTTGCGGTCTGACGTTCCCAGCCATAAAACCGAGGAGGACCTGGCTTCTTTTCAGGGACGGTCTTAATTTAGCCATCTGTGGAATAACTGAGGAAGCCTCGTGGTAAACATATTTACCTGGACGGTGTTTTTGCGAAAAGCGGCGGTTACAGCCAGCCGCTCCATCTCTGGATAAGGGCGTAATAAGAAAGTTACCGCAAATTAAAGCCGCCCTTTGTGCGCGAAATAGTACCGGTGACTTCTGAAGCGTGTCGCCGATCTGATTCGGCTGTACGGGGCCCCAGGAGGTTCCACGCGCACTTGTCAATAGACCGGGGGGGTAGCGGATGGGCCACGGCACTACGGTAGGGCCATAGGACTAACCCCTCCGGAGAAAAACAGGTAGTTTACAAATGAACAAACGAAATGTATTGGGCTTTGAGATCAAAAAGGTGCCTGGAATAAAAATGATCCAAAAAAGTATTTACATCTGCATTTACATTTATTCATTTAGCAGACGCTTTTGTCCAAAGCGATGTACGTCTCAGCAAAAGTACAATGTACGCATTACATTAAGAGAAAGAGACATAGCTGCAGACATGTGACTCAAGTAAACCTAGTTTGTTCCCTACTACTTGCTGCACCGAGGTTCATCGTTCAAGTAGGTGCATAAAAGACAGGACGGACAAATCCTGATACCCTCCCACCAATTATTTTTTTTTTAATATTATAAGAGACACAAAAAATCAAATACAGTGCCGGAGTAGTGGCTGAATAAAGGAAAAAAGATTTTCGGCAGGCGAATAAAAACACAAACAATATATGGAAATACTTGGAATAAAGAAAAAAATCTCAGAAACGACGTTGCAAATGTTTGAGCTATTAATTTTTGAAGGTACTGTCTTTTTATTTTAATTTAGTTTTCTTCACTCGTCTATTTTTCAAAAATTTCTCTTCGTTGTTGAGGGACTGTCATCCGCGTGTCTGCACACGGCCATTAAATGGAAGAAAAGAGCCACCAAGAAGAGTAGCAACGAGGAGCCAGATCGGATCATCGCTCTACCGCAATGTTTACATCTCACGTTCGGCGTCCCTCGGTGTCAGCGAGCAGGAACGAGACGGTTCGCATCAACAACTGGCAGCGAGTGGGAATTTGAGGAGACGATGCATTTTAATTTTCAGTTATTTTAAAACGCTTTAATTTTAATGCATCTTAAAGTGTATTCATGGCCACTGTTATTGTACAGAACATAAAGCAAAGTGTCTAAATGCTGCACGTTTCAATTAATAAGTAACACATTAAATTCCCACAATGGACTGGCGTCCTGCCTCACACCACATGCTGTCCATTACTGATTGTGTTTGTAAATATTGGACCACACGTGTATGTCTCACAGACAACGATTCAGTCAAACCTGCAGCATTTTACCTTACATGTCCTTGATAAACACCGTAAAACCTGTTTCCGGTGAAAAGCATTATCCCTGCTGATGGAAGGCAAACCCACTTTTCTCCTGCATGAATATACAAGGTAGAAATAACACAACAAAGTCTAAGGAAAGTATATACACACACACACACACACACACACATCATCTGAAACCGCTTGTCCCATACGGGGTCACGGCGAGCCGGAGCCTAACCCGGCAACGCAGGGGGTAAGGCCGGAGGGGGAGGGGACACACCCAGGACGGGACACCAGGCCGTCGCAAGGCACTCCAAGCGGGATTCGACCCCCAGACCCACCGGAGGGCAGGACTCGGTCAAACCCACTGCACTACCGTGCCACCCTAAGGAAAGTATAATAAATACTAGACAAACATCGCAACTGTATGCAGTCTGAGCATATCTAGGTAATATGAGCACAGAAGTGGAAATAGTAGAGGTACTAAACATAATTAGGTGTAGCTGGTGATATTTTAATAATTATATTATTTGAGGATATATACGGTATATACTATGTTACAAGAGCAAAGTTTTCACTGTAATCTCTTCGTTTATGGCTGGTTGCCAACGCTGGAACCTCACTGTCCAATTAAGAGCGCTAGAGATTCTAACAGATTATAAGGGCTACATGTTATATGATTCTTAGAGTAAATCTAACAAATGAATGAATGAATAAACAAACAAAGGTCGGTGAGGTCCGTTCTGAAAGCTGCCAATCAAAGTCACCGTCAGCTACGGACTCAGAAATGACCGCGACCTCCCAGGGTGGTTCAGTTTGTGTTCGTCTCGCCCACCCTCTGCTCTGCACCCTAACAGGTTCCACATTCCTCCGGCCATCCGCCCGAGAGCTTAGCTGGGGGCGCCCTTACAGCGGCCCCTGAACCGCGGCCTCTTCCATCAAGCCTCTCCCATGATGCCAAGAGCCTGCTGCGCTGCGGAGTCGGTCTTGGCGCAGAGACGTAACCAAAACCTGCCCTTCAAGTTGAAGACTAACAGAAACGCTGAAACGTGAACTGCCAGGTCTCTCCCAGCAGAGAAGGTTCAATAGCACCATTGATTCCCAGCAACGGCATAACAACAGCAACTGTCAGGAACCTTCCGGAACATTTGTCCTGCTCCTTCGAGACGCTTTACTGCGTGCGAGGCTGTTGCTGTTGTTGTTGTAACAATAACAATAATACTAATACTACTACTAATAATAGTAATGACAATGTTGGTGTTGTTATTATTATTATTATTATAATATTCTGAGTCAGTTGAATCAAATGAAAAGCGAATGAACCATAATTTCAGATGACCCTCAAAGAGTTGTGTGTGCAGCTGGAGGCAAGCCCAGCCAGGCTGAAAACACAGCTCCAGAGAAGGCAGAACAGCCACACACGTAGACAGGACACTTCCCGGCGACCCCCTCTTTCCAGGCTGCGGACCGCCGCGAGACCTTGGCGCGGCGCTGCGAGACGTCCGAGCGCTGCCATGTCAAACACGGGCCATCTCCTCCGAGAGCACGCGCGCACTCGGCCTCGCGTGATGTCTGGCCTCGGCGGACTCGGGTGCCGTACCGGAGGAGGGATCAGACGGGAAGCGGACGCACGGGCCCGACGTGCCGTGCGCCGGGCGCCAGGTCGCTGTCCTCCGCTGACACCGAGCCGCGTAGGCAGACCACACAGAGGCCGCGGTCAAACTGATATTGCAGCCATTTCCTCCTGGCGGCACTTCGAAGAGCGCCTGCGCTTTAGGCGCCTGCCAAGCTGCGTGCGCTCTGTGCCGTTGGAATGCAACAGAAGGCCCTTCCCCAGAAGGCCGGCCACATCTCCAAACACACACACGCAGACACACGCACACAACCAGGATCACAATGTCACCCAAGACATGCCTCGTGGGTGTTTTTAGCTACAAGCCAAGTCCTTCAACTTGGCAGAATTTTAATTGCACAGGGATATTTTGCACATACTTTGGATACATCAGCATTAAAACTGCTTATTTTTTGGTTCGTCATCTGCATCTCCTAGCGGTTTACTAGTCTAATCCCACAGCGGAAAAATTGAGACTACTCAAGGGACCCCAACTTTAAACAAAACGCATCGTCCATCCAAAGTGCAGGAGCAGTAAGACCATTGGGAATAACAAGCTCCTTTAAAAATTAAACAGAACACCCTTCAACCAACCGACCAACGTGAAGAACCGCTTGTCCCGAGCGGGGTCGCGGCGGACCGGAGCCTATCCCGGAAACACCGGGCGCAAGACTGTAGGGGTCGGGGGGCACACGCTGGACGGGACCCTAATCCGTCACAGAGCTACAACCATGTGCCCAGTCACACAGCCAGGAGAAGGTACTGGAGCAACTGTAAGGCAAGCACCTTGCTCAAGGACACTACAGCCGGAGATCGAACCAGCAACCTTCGGAGCCAAAGGCAGCTGCTCCAACCACGATGCCGCCAGCTGACGAAACCCTTCACGTTTGCGTAATTTTGACACAGCTGGACGTTTACACCGATCGCTTTCACAAAAATAATTTAAAAAATGATTTCTTGTCCACTGAGCTTTTTTTTAAGTCACTCAGAGCTAAAGCAGCAAACAGGGTCTGGATGTAAAGAAACCTTTCCCACCATTCTATGTGTCTTTTGAGTCAACAATTGAATAAGAATGACTTATTTCATTATATTTTGTGTTTAAGGTATGTCTTCTTTTACTGTGAATAGATAAAAAAAAAAAAAAAAAAGAGGAAATTAAATGGGGGGCACGGCAGCTTTTACCCCACTGTTGTAAGAGTGTGCAACACTCACCAATGTACCACCTTTTGCAACTAGAGCACACTGGAACATTACACTGTCACTTTAAGCATCCTCAGTCTTAAGTTCCCTGGCTGTCTACTGTTATTTATTGTTATTATTGTCACCATTATTTATTGTTATCAGCATTACTCATTGTCATTGTTATTGTTTTGTGCAGTATTATCTATTGCTTTTGTTCATAGCCTGTGGAGAAGCATTCAAGAAAAATTTCATGATAGTTGCACATGGTACTTGCACCTATGACAATAAACTCGAAACTTGGTGGCGTAGCGGGTTTGGCCCTGTGCCCGCTCTCTAGTGGGTCTGGGGTTCGAGTCCTGTTTGGGGTGCCTTGCGACAAACGAGCATCCTATCCTGGGTGCGGTTGCGCCCCGTGTTGCTGGGTTAGGCTCTAGATCTCCGATAACAGACAGCTCGGCAAAGTGCAGATGGTCCACCCTTAAAACCAGCTGGAGAAACCTGCTTCAGTCTTCAATCGAAAGGCCTTTCGCTGCCCTTTCCTAACGAAAGTCAAAGCCCTGGAGCTCTCCAGCAGCGGCCGTACTTTCGGCCACTGCGGAGAACCGGCTGTTGCCTTGCGCTCCCACCTGAGTAGGAGAGCACTTAAATGATCTCGAACGTTTCAATGCTGAAAAAAGCAAAGGCTTTGTTAAAATCTAGTCAAGCAGAGGTGGAAAAAGCCATGGCCAGTATTGCCCATTGCTCTGTGGGAGAGCGCAAATTGGACACGAGGCACCCGCTGCTTTGCCTGGAAGACGGGTGTCTTGGATGGCTAACCTCCACATGGCTCTGTATGAATGGGTGCCACCAGGGAGAGGTTCTCACAGCGCCGTTCAAGCAATACTAGGTCTTTTCCATTGTAATATTTTTATATTTTGGTTTCTGTGCAATTCTGCTTTTACAATCCCAATTTTACAATTTCCTTCATTCAAAAACTACAGAAAACACAAACAGCTACTAAGACCTTCTTTGCCTCCAAAAAATGGTGGGCCCACATAGCACACAGTGTATCTTGACAATTGCTGTGGACAAGGGTGATGTACGCATAGACAAAAAGACCTCGAAAGTGAATTAATCCTCAAAAAGCACGAGAGACAATGAAGACCTCAGTGAGAACGGTAAGGCTAAATTTGGAAACTCGACCACATGGAATGACAAAGAAGACGGGTGTTTACGCTCCAGAAGCAAGGATTTGTTTAAAGACAGGGAAAACCGAAATTCCTTCATACCGACCAGATGACGTGAACTAACGAATGAGGAGCGTGACGGAGAGCAGCAGGTTTGATGTGGGCAGGCTGCAGTTACAGAATGACTGTCTACACACCCATCATGTGAACCCAACACAAACACGGAGAACATCGTCACCGTGGACCGAGACACTTTTGACGAGGAAAAATAAATAAATAAATAAAAACGATACCTTTGACTTAGTGAGCCGAAATAACATTACTATACTGTTTTGGAGTGTTTCGCTGCCAACTAATGGCTGGAGGAAGAAGTGCAGGTAACTCTCAATCCTCCGCAGACGGAAATTTTAGCCGATGTGAAGAAAAGTCTGATAAAAATAAAGAAAAAAATACGAAAAATGCCTCTGCCTTTAAAATTTCGTAACTCGAACATTCACAACATGAGAAGTCAGCGCAGTCAGTTTTACTACGTCAGTCCTTGGGTAGCTAAACCGGATTTGTATGCAGTTGTCGCAGCCTTGACGCATTAATTCCTGTCTTAGAAAACTCCTCAAGGCGATTAGTATGAGCTTGGTGAATGAGAAAACATTGCTTTCATCATTTGCTCACAGGGCTTCTGTTTTCCTTAATCAAAAGAGCTTAAAGAACCGCAAACCATACCCTACAATAGCACCAGATATTCCAATTGGCCGTAGCAGTGAAGCGATGAAAAATAATATTACATACAATGGCACTAAATACTTTGCTTTGCGCTTTTAGGTGAGGGAAACACAAATAATAGCCTGACAGCTACATTTGGAACCGTAAAATTGCTTAGATCACAACACAAAAGCTTTTCAGAACACACCCACGAACCTTGGCCACGATACCCATGCCTTTAATTGTTTTTAAAATATACTGACTGGCAATGCTTTTCTAAGGTGATTTCTACGTTTATTTTTGGCGTTCAAAATACAGGCCGTCGGATTATCTACTCAGTAAAATAACAAATTACTTTAGCTATGAGCACGCCACACACTCTGAATCACCGCACGTAGGCAGAACGTGAAAGGTGCACACACGCAATTTGAGTTTCTCCTGACACACTCTCAGGTCAGACGCTGCATTTCTAGTTAAGAAACTGATTTCTGTAATAAACAGGCTTGGGTAAAATGTTTTCGAACTCCTTCAGAAGGCGTGCTCCAGAGAAGAGAAGGAATTTCACCTTGCTCCCACACATCCATTAAGGAGAAGCCAAAGTTGTGTCAGACTTAATAAATTGAAGGCAAATTCCTTGCTGATTACCAAAATCTGAAATAACAAGTGTCAGTCAGTCTTGCATGTTTTAAAACATGAAAACATTTGTTTAAATACTGGTGGTTACATTTTAAAAAGGTACACAACATCCCTTGTGTTAAAAAAGTTAGTTACCAGATTTGGGGGGATTTTTTTTCCCTTTACCTCGGTTGACCCAAAGACTGGAAGTCATCTGGGTGTACTTTCTTCTACACAGCACCCCGTACCAGCAGAAAGACCTGCCACAACACTGGCAATAACACTACACAGTAATCATTCTCATTATTTATTCATACTGCAGATAATTTTCTCCAAAGTGATTTTCATTAAGCCACTTATGGTGTTTTACCTATTTATACCGGTGGGTCATGTTTACTGCATCAATTCAGAGTATGTAGTGCCTTAACTAAGTGCACTACAGCAGGAGGTGGGATTCAAACCTGAGTTCTTTGGATGCAAGGCAACGGCACTAAACGCTACACCCCCTGCTGCCTTCCACTTGAATGGTAATACCATAATTCACATGATGCCATGTCTCCTGAGGCTCCTTGACTGGCCGGGGGCACCGCAGGCAGAAAGAAGACCCCAGTAATGGGGTGAGAGCTGATCATTTCCCATGTCACATACGCCCGCCCACATCAAGGCTTATAGAGCAGCGGGAGCTTGTGGCTTTTCCTTCGTCGGACAGTTGTGCGCAGAAGGTGCACCTTGGGCAACGACCTGAAGGCTACAGGTTACAGAATGTTACCAGAATATCACATTATTCAGATCATGCTCATAAAGTCAATTTAGCCCGAATCAACTTATTCGGCTTTCAACTCATACATTTACACTGCTGCGTATCGCTCTAGAGTTCAAGATCTGAACTCGAGGAAAGACTTATACCGGCAGACCCATCGTTTGGCCACGAGAGTGGGTTTTTGTAACCCACTCACCCACTCGGTCGTACCTGCAGCTCCGCGTAGCGTTTCCTGTGGACTTCGGCGTCCGCCTGCTTCTCCTCGTGATGCTGCAACTCCCACGCCGAGTGCTTCTCCATCAACTGCTCCAGCTCCTGGCAACGGCAAGCAGAGCCCTGCATCGTCACTCTCAAATACCTAACAGCGTTGACATCAACCGCGAGCATCCCAGCACGCCTCGCACTCGGAGCGTTGCAAGGCACGGCCACAACTGTCAGATGAAGGAAAGGATAAGCAACAATAAACATTTCATTATATCATCACGTAACAATTTTAAAGTCCTCTGGCTTTATGTTTGATGAAATACGACAGTTTTTGGCTTTTACATTTCAAATTACACTGCATGCCGTGTAATTTTATATCGGTCTTCGACAAGTGCATGATTAGTACCTGTCATTTTTATGAGGGTATGGAATTCGGCTGCGCTTGTGATTCGAGCTTTGTTCGCTCCTGTTCTTTTTCCTCATTGATTTACCTTTGTTTTTTAAAGTAAGGTTTTATTAGTGCTGATTATGACGTATAGGAGCCGTCCGTTCTGAACATCCACCGCTTTTGTGTTCAGACATTTTTTTAAAAAAAAAAACTGAAATATAAAGTTTGAAAAACTTGTCGGAAAAAAAAAATCATCACGCTGTACAAGTTTCTATCTGGCCTGATGAAAAAACCGCAAAGTGGAACTACAGTCTTGCTCAGTGAAAACACTACCGATTCCATCTGGCATTTTTTTTTTAAAATTCATAACATTTCATTCGATAACAAAGGGTCTGCATCAGCGCAATGCGGCGCTATGTTCTTGCTGCAGTGCTGTGAGCTGTAACGAAGCTGACCTTCTGGATGCAGGCTTTCTCCTCCTCGCTGGCCGTCAACTTGGCCATCAGGCTGGACAGCGACTGGGGCGGCTGGGCGCCGCCCTCTGGGCCCCCGGCCCCCGAGTCCTGGCCTGCGGCCGAGGCGTCGCCGCAGTGGTGGGTCTGTGCACGCAGGGAAGCAGGGTTACTCACTGGAAGTGGGAGAAGCTTACAAGAGAGCAGTTAAAATATGGACGGGGTTTGAAAGCCAAAAGCCAGGCAGCATGCCGTCCAGGGTCCAGCGTGTTTTTCTTTCTCTCGGTGCCCAGGGTGCAGGAAGGGTGGCCCACCTGCTCCGGGGGACTGCGAGGGGGTCCGGCGTCGGGGCAGTCAGCCTGCTTGGAAGGGCGCTGGTCCAGCAGGATGTCTGGGGGGGCACTCAGACCTGGAACTGAACCAGCAACACAGACATAGTGAACCTCACACAGAAGGACAAGTGCGGCCGCTAACCAGGAGGTCTGATAATCCCTGGTTTAAACACAAGTAAATAAGGAACGTGGGACCATCCTGCACACCCTTACTCTACTTCAGTATGGGATTCCATTTCTTGTAGCGCTTAAAGCTGGAGCTCTGGATACACACACAGTGTCCTCATGTTACAAACATCTGAGCTTCAGATTCTCAGATACAAACCTTTTACTCTTTAGGGATTTACTTTTCATTGCTTTTTTTTCCCCACTTGTCTGTTTTTCCACTTGTTAGTTGGCAGTAAATTGTACTCAAAAGAGTCAGAATATAAGACTTGATTCATTCAAGTTGCTGTCTCAGTGTTTAAAACTTGTATCTGGTGTTCCTGAGTGCCGGTGATCAATAAGATGTTCGTGCGAGAAATCAGAAACAGTGAGCATTAAGTAGGAATTTGCGGAGGCATATTTTTCAATAGTTTTAAATATGTTTTAATAGTAATGTTGAAGCTAATAAAATGTTAACTTTTTTGCAGTATTTTTTTAAATTTATTATAGATAGATTTTTACTGAACCAACCCAGTGAATAAATCAAGGCACATCTGTATTATTACTTTTCATTGACTACATAGATAATAAAGCAAAAAGAGCAACCAGATGCATCAATATGCGCAACATCTGTTTGCAAGTGAATGAAAGGTAAAAAAAAAAAATAAAAAAAAATAAAGTCCTGTGATGGACTGGCGTCACATACGCAGCATGTCCTGCTTCACACCCAGTGCGTCCAGGATGGGCTCTGGAACACAGAGAACCCGGCACAGGATGAGCGGTTGATTAAAAAAAAGAATAGAAAAAGCGTCTCGATCTAACTTTTAATTCATTATAGCTTCGTGTGAGGTTTTCACACAAACGGACCCTTGAATAACTTGAAGGACGTCTGAACGGTTAGGATTTCTGAGGCTGCGACAGGGCGGCTGGGTTCACAAACAATGAATAAACTTCCTGGTCTGAACAGTGTTTGTAAGTTGAGGACCCAAAGTACACTATACATAACATTACTTTGACTTTCTGTTAGAAAGTGCGATTCAAAAGCAGCAGGAAGCTTGGCGCTGAAAAACATGGGCCTACCACCTGAAGCTTTCCAGGTGGGGTCATCCAGGGGTATTTTCATAAAGAGCTTGTGAAGTCCTACCCTTGTGAAAAGTACTTAACTAGAATAACTAAAGCAGCTGTGTAAATCGGAGAAACTATACAGTGCTTTGGATAAAAGCGTGAACTGCGTAGCAAAATAACCATTACAATAATAACCACAACAACAATAATAATAATCCCCGCCGACAGCGGATTACGGCGATACTTAAGAGAAACCGCCCACGAGATATAAACAGTATTAGTGACCCAGAAGACAGCGGATCGTTCTTATTGTATGGATGGGACTGTCACTGGAGGGAGTGGCCTATTTTGATTGACAACACGGTGGGCGGAACCCGGGGGGCGGTCCCCCCCCCCCCGACCTCTCCGACGGACCAGGGGCACCCCGAGCAACAGGAAGGCCGCAAAGCAGGCTAGGGAAAGTGTGCTTTTCTTTCCCCACTGAAACGCAGCCCATCTTTAATCCCCGGGACCGAGCCGGCTGGGAGGAAAACACATTTATTTTTGTTAGGAGTATTCCTTTTTAATTACAGCACCGCTTGGCGTGGTTTGGCAGAGCCGGTCGCTGAAAACAGCATTTTACGGGAAGTGGATTCTGGGCCCATAAATCCCGGGGTCCCTCCGAAGCCCCGGCGATGGCGAACTGCGAACGGGGTGGGTCGCAGCTGGCAGCAGGCGTAGCCGCGGAGACGTTCGGTGACAGAGGTCTTCATCCCCCGCCGAAAACACGCGCTCCTAATATCGATATAATGTCGGCACATAACGCAATAGAAAACCCCACCTACGACGTGTGTGTTCTGTCACTCAGGACACGCTCCCGTCACACTGCCGTGTGGAAAAATTTTCCCAGCAGAAAAGGCTGAACGCGCTGTGGGTGAGCACCGAGTGACAGCCTTAACAGTGACATCACTCTTCAGCTTTCGCCACAAAAGCACGAGCGTCTCGAAAGGCAGCTCGTCTTAGGCTGCCTACCCCATCGAGATATGAAAACGTATCACGGCGGACATAAGCAGCCTCCGAATCAGGCATAAATAAGTTTCTGAACATGGACGCCTATGCATCAATTTTCTCCGCAATCTGAGAGGTAGATGCTTTCAATCTGTACAAATGCAAATGTATTAACATCCTGCAGACTTAAAGCATGACGTTAAAAAGCTGGAAAAAAAAATGGCAAAATATCAGTTGTGCAGGATGACTTTGAATCATAAAAGAAACAAAGAAAAGACATACCCCCTACACACGTGGGTGTGGGACTTTTCATTCCTGGATCATCAGACACAATGTGAAGAGGCTGAGATAATTCATAACCACAGGAAAAAAAACATTCCACTGAACTGAATGATACGCAGCAGATTTATTTTGTTTTACTTTATATATATTTATTTCTTTTTCAATAGCATACTTTCCCCTCAAAAGGAGAGTGCCTCCCACTGCAAGATGAGAGAACTCCGCAGTCAGCAATGTGGATTCGACCAAACCCTGTTAGAATGACACTGTCATCTAATAATACTGCAACAGTAGCAAAGTAAACTGCACCACAAGAAATACAACTGATGGTAATAACCTAAAAATGAAAAGCAGATTCTAAAACATCATGGAAATGGTCAAACTACAGCACAGCAGAGTACAGATTTTAGCCAAGAAGACACGCTATTTAGGCATCCCGCAGCGCTTGCTCTGACTTACGAACATGCGCTCTTGCTGTCCGTATAGCGATGGACAGCCAGTGTTTAACATTTATACGCAGTCCTTGGTGTTACAAATGATCAGCAAATTTTCAAAAACTGTCTTCGCTTAGGGAGGTGCGGCGGGATCGGCCGGGTCCTGCTCTCCGGCGGGGCTGGGGTTCGAGTCCCGCTTGGGGTGCCTTGTGATGGACTGGCGTCCCATCCTGGGCGCGTCCCATCCTGGGCGCGTCCCCTCTCCCTCCAGCCTTGGGCCCTGTGTTGCCGGGTTAAGCTCAGCCTCTGTATGTGTGTGTGCGTGTATTTACCTGGTCATTTTTACTGGCGTCCTTTAGGTTAAGAATATCGATGACCTTCGGAGTATAGCGGGTGTTTAAGTTGATAAGGGTCAAGTTACGAGATACAAGCATTTTTTTAAGTTAATTTTTAGTGTATTAATGTTTTAAAGCAAAATTTAATTTTTCAAGTTCTCATTTCACCTCTCGTCTACTTTCAGCATCAGCTAGAATGCTGTGCTTCGCGTGTCTCTTCCCTTACCTTTTTTTATTTTTTAAATAGTTTGCCGCAAAGCAAATTGTCACTCGTATCCGGCGTACCTGAGTGCCGGCGATCAATAACCCAGTGAGGAACGTCACACATTTATGAGATGAGTCAGTCATCGAGCGACAACGAACAGGTTTTTGCGGAGAGAATGTATTGTTATTTGCAGCAATTTTAAATTAGTTTTCATTTTAATCTCGTTCGAATTCGAGAAAAATGTTAGAAGCCTCACAGTGTATTACTTTATTTGCTGTACCTATGCAAGAGGTACACGGAACCTACTCAGTAAATAAATCTAGGTTGCTATTATGAGGCTTTTGTCGATTGCATGGATAATAAAGTAAAACAACAGTGGCCAAATGTCGATGCACACTGCGCACATTTAGTTTCGTGTCTTTTCAGGTTAATTAAAGGCAGCAAAAGTCCTAGATAAACTGGCATCCAGCGTTTCCCGCCTCACGCCCTGTGTTTCCAAGGATGGCGTTTAATAAAGGTTTAGAGCAAATTTTTTTAAAATTTATTACACCTTTATCTGAAATCTTTGATCAACTTAATCTTTCAGGTTACGTCTGTAATATTAGCCTTTAATTAACTGCGACCCGGCAGTTAGGTTTCTGAAGAAACTAAGCTGCGAACAGGCCTTCCAGAGCCAGCTGTACTCGTGAACTGAGGACCAAGCGTGTTTCTTTTTTGAAATTCTTTAGCGATGACAAAAAAAAAACAACGAGAATGACGCGAGTAAATTTGTTCCGAAAGCTGACGGCCGAGCTCTTTCACAACCTGCGGAAGTGTTCAGGAAAGAGGATTTCTGGACCGAAGGAGGAGAAGACGTCCACGTGTCCCTACGGCAAGCGCTCTCCTCCGGATCGGGGCCGTGCTCCGCGGGGGTACGTGCTGCAGCAGAGGACCACCAGACACAGACACACACACACACACACACACACACACACACACACACACACACACGGCGGCCGTGGCGTATCGAGGAAAACCCCACCCGCCATCGGGAATTCCCCACCACACCCAGCTGCACCGCAGGCCAGTCGGTAGAGGGTGGGGTCCGCGCTCGGGCCTCGACCCGCACGCACCGCTCGGCGAACGCCCCCGACCAGCGTGCGCGCACCAGGGGACCTCGGTTTAGCGCAGGGGGTCTTAACCTTGCCCGGGCCACGGACCCCTTTAAGCACCGGACGAAAGGACGGACCCCTCCTGGCAAAATGACATAAATTCCGCATTACCCTCACGCGGGGTTATGTCATAGTTCGTAATAGCACGCTAATAAATTTATCTATTTTTAACTCTGGATCAGCAAGCGTGGTGCTCAGAACTGCTGCCTTCCACTTTCCCGGTTTGAATGCCAACTCCTGCCGAAGTGCCCTCGAGGAAGGTACTTACCCTGCACCGAAGGAGTGAAAATGAGCTCGCTGTACGGTAAATCAGTGCGAGTAACTAAGTCGCTTTGGAGAAAAGTGTTATAAATATGGCAACAACTTACTTTCATGTAGTTACTGTGCGGTATTTTCAAAGCAAGCCCGTATCACATGGCCCTCGTGAAGCTCGTCCGGAGACTCCCAAGGGGCCCATGGACCCCAGGTTTAGTGCTGTCAAAACACCACTTTAAGACCCGATTCACTTTCCTACGCGGTTTCTTTACTTTTTAGCGAGGAGACAACTAAAACCCGGCCGGAAACCCATTAAAGTGGCGTTAGAGCAGCCGAGGGCACTGGACGGCACACGATAAACAACCGCGCGCTTTTCCTTCCTGCCCCAGCTTTACGAGGGGAATAAAAACTCAGGGTAAGAGGGGAAAAAACGCCAGTTGTTGCTAACACATTTGCATGATGGGTTTAGACTATTGGAAAACCACAATCTCAGAGAAAACGTCTAGAGGCACCCACATGTGTTTGGGTTATCGTCTGCGCGGACTGATCGCGAGCCAGCGCCCTGGAACCCGTCTAATTTGCTCGCTGTTAGAAAGTAAATGAGCAAATTTGTATATTTATCTCTGTGGAGGGGGGCAGTATCATTCCATAATTCATTATTTATTGTAATCTGTAGTTAGTGGGCTCGGGAATGTTTAGTTCTCTGCCAGATATTTTATTTCGCAAAGTTTGAGAACGTCTGATCTCGGCGGCATTGTCGTGTTTCAAGCCCTATATATATCCGGTGACACACGCTGCACCAGATGCTACCCTCTAACTATTACCCCAATAACAAACCGTGGGCCTGTGAAAGAGAGTCTGTGAAGGCTCCAGCAGAAACAATGTGGGGGCCCGGCTCCTGCGGGCTCCGAGTGTTTGCGAACCAGTCTGCGATGGTGTCCGTTACCCTTTTTCCCTATAAATAAAATGTTTTTAAGCACTTGACACAAAATCACGAGTTCCCATGTCACGAAGAAATAAAACACGAATATTATGTATCGCGCCCTCGTGCCGCGCGCGTTCAAGCCGTGAATTTTCAGATTTAAACTTTTCTGCATTTATTCGCTAATTGTATTTTCTTCAGTCGTCTAGTTTCAAAGAACTCGTTAGAGCGAATGCAACGTCATTTCCTCGGCCACATGTAGTAAAATAGGAATAAACTGGGAGTAAACAGAATTCAGTCCCCTTTCAGTGTTTACAGCCCCAGTCTGGTGTTTCTGAGTGTCCGTGATGAGTAGAAAGAAGAGTAACGTTGAACATGTTTATGGGATAAATATGGGACTTTCTAGAGATAATCTTTCAATTTTCAGCCTTTTAAAAATTTTTATTTGTAATGTAGCAAAGTTTTTAAAAATTTAAAAATAAAAGTCTCTTTTTAATTATTAAAGGTATATCTGAGCGCCTACCTAGAGAATAAATCAAGGTTACGTCTGTATTATTGCACTACTGATTGTATAGATAATAAAGCGAGCTGAAAGTGGCCAGATGGTGACGAAGGCTGCACATGTTGCTTCAAATTTCCAAAAGATAATAAGGCCACAGACTAGTGGCCATATACAATGTTCACTAACTTACACCCTGTATTTTCAAGATAGCCTCTGGACCACAGCCACCCTGCATATTACAGTTGGTAAAAAAATGGAATACATAGGGTCTCACCGGGAAATTTTTAAAGAACTCTACCTTTGCCTGAGGTTCTTTACAGAACCCAACCCGTGAATAAACTGTCTGTATTATTAAGCTTCTGTTGATAAGGCAGTGATTGGATTTATGAACGGGCCGGGTTACAGACTTCCAGTCCCTGTTGTGATCATAACTTGATGACGTAGCGTAGAAATGATGATGATGATTTAACCGTTCAGTCGAGGCCGACTTTCGGTCACTTTATGGATCGTCATTGTCCATGCTTTACGATTTTTGACCATGTCTTAATTACTCGGAGGGTGCCTTCCAGGACCATGATTGAAGACGTTTGGTTGTGATCCATAAAGTATTTCGGCAAAGATAGTGGAGTAGTTTGCCATTGATTTCTCCACCACTCCCCATTTATCCAGGCTTGGGACCGGCGTGTCGCTGTCGCCAACTACACGGCTGGGTTTAATACGATATAATACAATACAGTACAATATAAATACAATACAAATAGAACATAGAGAAGTCAAAGGTCAGAGTTGAGGTAGACCCATACCTGAGGAGAAGGCTACCCACGGGATGGCCGGGAACACGGGGGCCTGCGCAGCTGCCTCCCCGCAGTCAAATGTCTCGGCTGCCTGCGAAAGGTCAAAGGTTGGAGGTCAACCAATAGTGCACGAGGCCTGCGAACTGTGAAAACTAACGACTGACACGCAACAAGAGGAAACGGAGTTCTGCACCAGCCTGAGTGACATTCTACCTTTTCAGTATTTTAGCCCCTGAAAAGCTTCCTGATCCTGTACATGAGCCCCATCTGAAGTTCCAGAGAAACTACAGAGCCTCCAAGCACATCTGATGGTAGTGATTTAAGCCAGAGTGCTTTGCTTCTTCCCAGATTATTATAACAATTGAGTTACAGTGCATTTCTGGTATGGAGGAAATTGTTTAGCAACAACGCAACAATGCCCCCCCTCCCCCCCACAAGAGCCCCGGGCCGTGTTATTTCAGAGCACTGTTCACATGGCACTGTTTAGCTACAGCTGGATTATTTACACCAACCCGTCTCCCAGCTAACGGTCACCCTGCCATCCAAGTACCGTAGACACTTTGTGGATAAAGGCGAATGTACATTGCTCAAGGATCGTGAAACTGAGCTTATAAGAATGATAAAACATCGGTGCACACGTGCCGAACCGTCGTATTCCCTCTGAAACTGCGGCTGGGAAACGAGACGAACAGCTAGATGCCGAGATTCAGCCTCATGCACACATCGCTTAGGGTATCGCACAGGTTTGCATACTAACTCACAAAACACCGTTTAGTTAATCTTTGAGAGGCTTGTTGAAATGTTGACAACAAATTTTTATGGAGTATAATTAGGAACATACAGGTGTCCAAATGGAAGGCGGTGCGGTGGCGCAATGGGTTGGACCGGGTCCTGCTTTCCATTGGGTCCGGGGTTCGAGTCCCGCTTGGGGTGCCTTGCGACAGACTGGCATCCTGTCCTGGGTGTGTCCCCTCCCCCTCCGGCCTTACGCCCTGTGTTACCGGGTAGGCTCCGGTTCCCCGCGACCCCATGTGGGACAAGCGGTTCAGACAATGTGTGTGTCCTAATGTTTTTGGATTCAAACCTCTAAGCACCTTTCACTTTGTACAAAGCGTTTTAAGTCAGGGGTAGATGGTAGAGTAGCAGTTAGAGCTGCTTCCTTCGGACCCAAGTGAGTACCCTTGAGCAAGGTACTTACCCGAAATAGCTCCAGTAGAATTACTCAGATGTATCAATGGGTAAATAACATTCTAAGTTAAATGAATAAAGAATAATGTGATTTTAAATTATGAGTACATGGTCAGTAGGTATGATGGCAATAAACAAGCATTAAATGATCCTATTAGTAATATACTAAAATTTTAATATTTTTAAATATCCACACACACACACATTTTCTAAACCACATGTCCCATAAGGGGTCGCGAGGAACCGGAGCCTACCCGGCAACACAGGGCGTAAGGCCAGAGGGGGAGGGGACACACCCAGGACGGGACGCCAGTCCGTTGCAAGGCAACCCAAGCGGGACTCGAACCCCAGACCCACTGGAGAGCAGGACCCGGTCCAACCCACTGGCCCACTGCGCCCCCCAAGCTAGCGATGTTCTGCTTTTAAATATCCATCCATCCACTATTACCAGCCATTTGTCCAGTGCAGGATCATAGTGGTCTAGAAACCATAGGGTGTGAGGCAGGGTACACCCCCGACGGCTGCAGTCCACCACACGCACGCACACACACACGCACACACACACACACACACACACACACACACACACACACTCATTCACTCCCACGTACACACAGAGTGGGCAATTTAGAGTCGCCAGTCCACCTGAAACACGCCTTTGGACCATAGGAGGAAACCCACGTGAACACAGACAAAACATGGAAACAGCACAAGGGCTGTTAGGCACCGGCGCTACCAGTTGCGCAACCATGGAACCCACACACACACACTGATTGAAACCGCTTGTCCCAAGCAGGGTCGCGGCGAGCCGGATCCTAACCCAGCAAGACAGGGCGCAAGGCTGGAGGGAACACACCCAGGACGGGACGCCGTCACAAGGCACGCGGAGCGGGACTTGAACCCCAGACCTACCGGAGAGCAGGACCCAGCCAAACGCGCTGCGCCACCGCACCCCCACCACGGAACCCTTAATGCACAACATTTTCACTGGCTATTATTCCAATTGAGGTGTTGTTCAATTTTTCTATATATTTTAGTGACCTTCCCATGACACCTTAAGTTTTACTATTCTGCCTTTAGTTATGACAAATCATACACAAATGACCGACTGTTCAGTATCTTCGAAAAACATGGTAAAACATAGCTTTCCTCAGTTTTTGTGAAAGTATTAGACTGGACTGCACTGTATTTCTGCATTAAAACAAGGATTATAAAACACAAAGACGAAAACCTGGCACTGATTAAGTAGTTCCTTTAAGTTCTGGAGTTTTTTTTTTTTTTTTTTTTTTTTAATATATTAAATCCCTCTATTTCTGCTATTTCTCTTTAGATGCGTAAGCAAAAACAGAAGAACATGTTTTTTGAAAGTATGAGCCTGATGTATCTCAGAAAAATAAAGTGTGACAATAAAATCTAAGGTCCAAGTATTGGCAAATTATTGTTACCACATAATAGCCGAGAATAAAACTATATGACTGTAAGAAAAAAAAGACACTAGCAGCACATACGTTCTTGTTTGTTTTGTCGGTTTTAAAGGCGCTCCCGGTGCCACCCGCAGCCAAACCTCCTGCAGGGCCAAGCGCCAAAACGTCTAAGCTACCACCGCAGTCGGGACGGGCCCAGAGGACTCATGCACAGAGCAGTGCGTCACCCCGTGGGCAGAAGCCCGCTCCGCCGACGGGACACTTGCGCGACCCGCTCCGGCTGACTCGTCCCAGAGGACGCTGTAACGATCCGGCTAAGCTAATGAGTTAGCCCAGATCCTCACGTGGATTCCAGAAAGGCGTAAAAGTATATAAATCCAGATGGACACGGACAAAAGGACGCTCTTCTTTTTAATATCTTGTGGGAAACTATGGATAACATATTTCACACAGCTGTCCTTACAATAAAATAACCAACATTAAAGCAATCTCCAAAACGTGCGAGGCACAAAAGGGTGTACACGGCCACGTATATCAGCTTGCGCGCCCGGGAGCCAGCAACGAGGGGGCGGAGCAACCCCTTAATCTCCACCATAATACGTCATCATTACAACGCACGCGAGCCGTAGGCAGGCAGGCAGGCCGGCCGGCCGGCCACTCGGCACGCATTCTATTTATCGATCCTCCGCAGGGTAAATATAAAATGGCATGCGCGGTGCGGTCTTTAAAAGTCACCGGGAAGCAACGCGTTCGGCTCCGTGTCACTTATTACGAACTTGTCGAGCCAAAAAGGAAGGGAACAACAGACCGAGTGACCAAAATGACCGCTACGTATTTAGACGAGTTAACATTATCTACGGCGGCCGCAGTTCTTAAAACGGCAGCCCACGATGCCGCGTACGAACGTAAATGCCAGGGGTGCAAGCGAAAACCGTCACAATGCTGGAAATGGATTGCAGCGAATACTTCCTCCGCATACGTGGGTGTGGAATTTCAGCTATGTTGTGGAACATCAAACATGACGTGAAGACAGACACATTTCGCCAGATGAGCTCAAACGGCCTCCGGTTCTACCGCATCCGAAATGTAGGTAGTTACAGCCGAAGGGAAAAATGTGACAGGTATCGAAGATGCGTAATCCGTCTATTTCGGGCCTCATTGTGTACCCTTTCGTCTAAGTCACACCGAAGCAACGCTTATTGAAGTCCCTGTTATTCGTGCAGAAAAACGTATAAAACAAGACGGCTTTCGGCTCCATGAGAATCTGGCCCTGGTGTTTTGATGGAAACAATGTGTTTTCAATGGGGGGGGGGGCTGTGGCGCAGCGGGCTTGGCCGGGTCCTGCTCTCCGGTGGGTCTGGGGTTCGAATTCCGCTTGGGGTGCCTTGCGATGGACTGGCGTCCCGTCCTGGGTGTGTCCCCTCCCCCTCCGGCCTTACGCCCCGTGTTGCCGGGTTAGGCTCCGGCTCGCCGCGACCCTGCTTGGGACAAGTGGTTTCAGTGTGTGTGTGTGTGTGTGTGTGTTTTCTCAATGGGTTGAGTTGTAAGCTGATGTGTAAATACTAGAATCACTGACAGGAAAACAAAAGCAAGTTTGGTCATTTCTAGTCAAACGCAGTCAGAGTGAAAGACTCGGTTTCCCTCAAATTTACTCAAAATTTTACTCGGATTCAGCGAAATGAGCCAATTTCGGGCAAATTTTTTCAGCGAGTCAAATTTGATCAAAGAGTCAAATTCAGTGAAAGAGTCAAATTTAGTCCAAGAGTCACATGCGGCCAGTAACAACTCACCACATGCGCCGAGCGGTGGATGTCAGTGCCGGAGACAATGTAATCACACACCGTGAGGAAAGATTTATTCACATAAACACATACCTCAAACCCCCCGAAGTCATCATCGTCCATTCTCACAGGCACCTGAAATAGAGGAAATACTAATAAAAATAGAGAAATTGAAAATGGATTCTTCAGCGCATCAGTTTACACTAAATTCCTATCCCTGGAGCTGTTTATAGGACTCAGACACAACTACAGTGACAATACACTGTACCACAATGTCCAGGAAGAACACCTTGCAAGCCCACATCGATGATTTTAATCAAGTCTGGCATAACTTGAAGCAGTATTTGTCTATAGATAACGTCAAAAATAAATGCATCGGCTCCTCGACTTACGAAAGCAATTGGGATCGGAAATCCATTTGTGCATCAACTCTCAATTAATGAAAGCTGAATAATACCTACAGGTTCTCTGCAAATTTTTAAAAAAATTCTCTGCAACACTCATTATTACCTCAACACCTTCAGCCAACATTAAAATTAATTTAAAATTACCGACAATCTGTAATTTCTACAATCTTCTAATCAATCTCAGCAGTTGACTGATTCGTTACATTAGTGTGTGCCGCTTCTACTTCATTATTTACACTTTGGAAAGGGTAACAATACTGAGATTCTTCCATTTATTTATGGATTAGGCTCTGTAAAAGTCTCAAAAATATATGAAAATTACTTTCAATAATTTTTTCAATAAATTCAATAATTTTACCAGTTTCAAGATACTAATTGGAAAGACTTGAAAATAGGTATCTAGTTATTGATCGCGGACACTGAGGAAGACTAGACACCAACAGAGTAAGGTTCATATCTAGGTGAACCTAAACAATGTGGTATGAGTTCCAGAATTTGTTATTGCTAAGCAAATATAAAGAGTTTTGAAAAAAAATCATTTTTTAAAATTGCCTAATAAAAAATCTTCTTTTTGAGAAAATTGGAAATATTTTTTATATGGTAAACATTGTATTATGCACCCGTCTCGAGTCTTTGTAGGCAACATTTTCCATTAAATTAACTCTCGCTCTGCACGGTAATTACTATATATCCATTTGTTCCCTGTGCAAACTTCAGTCTTTTCTTTAAACAACTATATTTAAAATAGAAATAATTTTTGCCATATATGTATATGCACCTTTATTAATACATTTACATTTATGCATTTAGCAGATGCTTTCTCCAAAGCGACATGCATCGCAGCAAAAATACAACTTTTTGTATTACATTAGGAGAAAGAGAGATATAGTTGCAGACGTGTGACTTAAGTAAACCCAGTTTGTTTCTTTCCACTTTACGCACCAATGTTCATCGTACGAGTAGGTGCATAAAACTCAGAATAGATGAAGCCTGATCACCTATTTTTTTTTTGAAAGGTACACTTTTTTTTAAAAGGGACACAAATATTTATTCACTTAGCAGGCGCTTTTGTCCGAAGCGACTTCCAATGAACTCTATGTAGTGTTATCAGCCCACACACCTTATTTACCGCGGTGACTTACACTGCTAGATTCACTACTTACAATGGGTCACTCATCCATACATCAGTGGAACACACTCTCTCTGTCACTCACACACTATGGAGGAACCTGAAGCATGTCTTTGGACTGTGGGAGGAAACCAGAGCACCCGGAGGAAACCCACGCAGACACGGGGAGAACGTGCAAACTCCACACAGACTGAGCGGGAATCGAACCCACGTTCTCTCAGGAGCAGTGGCTGTGTAAAGGCACAGAGATTGAAGCGGACAGGGTGCCGGACTGATTGTCGGCCGCACCGCAAACCGCCACGCCGGCCCTGGACACGGGCTGTAAACACTGTGGAAGCGAGTTGAATGAAGGTCCTCGTAAACTCCCACACCGATTTGGTGCATTTCACTGCCAACTAATATCTAACTAATTAAAATACTCGTAAGACAAGAAGCCGGTGCGCAAGTAAACACAGCAATAATCATCGAGGGATTTTTTTGTATGTCTGATCGCAGACGTACGCTCACATACACACGTCCCCGGCGGTACGAACGCACGCACACTCGCTGCAAGGGCACCGACGCTGGACAGACAAATACACACAGGGACGCAGTCATGCCTTATTAATAAAACAAAGGGTGTCGCGAAAAGGCCCATACCGACATTACACGGCACATCGATCGCAAGATATGTCTGAATGATATTATTTATGGCACTTGTCACACAAGTGAGCAGACGTGGGTCTGAGGAGCGCGCTGCAAAGGGCAGACTGCGCATTTCGCAGTTCCCACACGACGTCGGGGTGACGTCAGAGTCGAACCGAGCCGGGCAATAAAGTTAGGCCCGGCGCACATGCCCCCGCGGCCCCCGCGGCCCCCGGAGCCCCCCGCCCCCACACGCCCCAGCGCGGGGCAGAAGCGCGGTCGGCTCCGGTCGTAGTGCTGCCGGGAGCTCGCGCCGCTCGCAAGCTCCCCGTACGCACGGCCAATTTGTTTGGGGACTCTTTGGACCTTCTGTCGGTTTTCCTCGACAGGGCTGTTAACACGTAGCAGATTGTAGCCGCCGTTATTAAAAACCGCAATTTTTAAAAACGTTTATTTTTAGCCACCCCAGTAAAACGACTCGGTCCAGAGGAGACGCACGGAGACGCGAGCGCGCCCGTTACGAGCCCTCTAAACCTTCCTCTCCCCTTTGATTCCGAACACGAAGCCGCAGTACGAAAAAATGCGGCGCGTTTAAAAGCACTTTCTCAGTCTAACGCTAATTTGGCAGCGCTCTTAGCGCCTTTAAAGACTCCTCTTCAAGGCGAGACGAAGTAATTACAAGAACTGGGCCGAAAACTCAAAGCAGACCTTGGCCTGCGCCGGGGCCTTTGGGTTTGGCTGCCGTGTCGTGCGGCCTGGAACGCGCGCTCGCGCAGCCCAGGATCGCTCCCACGGCGGGTCACACCAAGAGCCCCGTGTCATCGGCGCAACCGTTCGCAGCTCCTCTGCTCCTCATTTTTCCGCCTCCCCTCCGCAAATCGGCCGCCCGATTTATACATTTCGTTCCGTGTCATCGTGGCTTCATGCGAACAACACGGACCCCCCACGTGTCTGGTACTGCTTGAGTTACTGCTCAAAATTTGGTTTTCTCTTTCTTCTACGCTTATTGGAAACAACACCACATAAATGAGAAGCTGTGACATTGTGGGGTTTCTTCTACACTTCGAGTAAAACAATGTTTAAAGACTCAAAGGCTTCCAGAGACTGTTTTAAAAAAAAATTATAATAAAAAAAGCAGTGGAGGAATTTAAAAAAAAAAAAATTTTTTAAAAATTGCAAAAAAAGAAAGGTTGTCCCAAGGCTGGAATTTCTACTTAAGGCAAATCAACTATTATTCAAGTTATCTTCCTTGTCTGAAACGGGTGCTGGACTCTGAAGAAATGAGATGACTCATGGAAAGAGGCCACACTTGCAAACCAGCTGAACGCTCTTCAGCACAAAGACAACCATTTACAAATAAATGCATGAAATGCACAACAGATGTATCCTTTAATCAATATTCATACAATAGGTCACATGTGTGTTATCCGGTGCCAGCGGAGGTCCCCCCCCCCCAACCTCTGCAATTAACTGAACAAAACCAGATACGGGCGCATTCCTACGATTAATAAATAACCATCTTTTTTAATTCCCAAACAGAGCTGTAGCCGAGTCCTTCGATAAGGGCCACGGGCAAAGGGCCACGTTACCCATGATTACTTAGCGCGGCCAACGTGTACCGTGCGGGACGCTGTATCTGGACAGAGCGAGGGAGGACACGTCGGGCGTCGTGGACCTCCGCAGATATACAGCGACTCCGGGAAACGGGTGGATGAGCGCGTGGGCCGTTTCCCCGGCCAGCGCTCAGTGTTCGTGGGAAAATCGGGATGCTGGCAGCCTTTGTTTCACACAATGTGGGTTCGATAAGGGAAGCGCAGACACCAGGGTTTGGGGTAGAACGTTCACTGACAAAATGTCACCAGCAGATTAATACCATTTCTTCTCAGCCATATCCCCCCCACAAATTTCACAGCGGCACCGATAAATTACACGAAATGAAAAAGTCGATAGCTGAGCACCGACTTTCTAGTATGTGTTGTGTAAAAATGATTTATAAATATCCCTTACAGCTGTGATCTCAGTTCCCAACCCCAGCTCTTAAACACACCCATCATATAATCACCCTTTGTGTTATTATTATTATTGTTTCTTCATTGGAAATATTAATAACTGTATACACGAAGAGAAAAGATAGCTCCCACTGTGCAACATTTGAAAGGAACTAATAACAAAAATGCAATGCAGACTTGGGAAGCTGGAGGGGAAAATAAGTTCCAACAGGGACATTTCTCAGCGAAAAGCCTGAGGTCTGGATTTGGAAACACACCACACTGTATATGAAACGAAACTCCAATCAGGATATTGGCACCTACAGCTACATTCCAGGGGCACGGCGATGAGATGAAGAGCGGCAGTAGAGTCGTACAGGTCAGCGGGTACGAAACCAGAAGTGCCGAGCGTGCTACAGACCGACGGTCTATGTATAAGTGGATAAATAATAGGGTACACTTTTTACCCCGCTACCACCGGGACACCACTTCGGGTGCCACACATGAGCCACTACGCAAAGAGCTAATTGGCCGCAGTGCGTCTCGCCCATTAACTGTTGTGTTCGACTAATTGGAGGCAACCGGGGGCTGTTTTGCGGAACAGCTGTCGCACAAGCTCACGCGTTTACTGCGAGCGGAAAAGCACGCCAAGCGGCCCCAGTTGGCCGGTGCCGGCAATCAAGACGCTCGCCGAGGCGTAGACGTATCGGGTTTCCGCACTTAGCAGGAGCGAGTCGGAGCGCATTCTGAAGGAGCGCTTGAAGCCGCGCTTTTACGGCCGCTCGAGTCAGACACTAAGTGGCTTTTAAAGGGCCTTAAAATGCAAACATTAAAGACAATTTGCACCATCACGTGTTCCTCATTTAGACGCTGTGGGTGTAAAACGTGAAAAGCAGATGGAAGGATGTAGGATTCGGCCTTTGATGCTTTTTGAGTAACGCTTGAGGACGACTCTTGACTAGGTGGCAAGAAAGTCTTCAGCCCCACAAGACAGAAGGGACTCATTTAGCAGAATACTGACCATCGACACCACGAAAACACTGCGGTATTTTACTGAATCGGGAGAACGTGTCGAGCAGACCAATTCAAAACCGACTGAACCGACTGGTACGTACAGGAGAACTTAAGATCCAGCACAGCGGAATCCACGGTTAAAGAAAGCCTCATAGGGCCATGCCGATGCGTTCACAAGCTATAACCGGCCCCGCTCCGGTCACGACGACATTTGCGAATTACGAAGCGTAGCCCGATCCGTTTCTCAGTTTTGTCTTGAAAAGTGCAGCCGCCCTGGGCCGAGCTCCCCTTCAACTCCGCGCATCCATCAGAAAAAAGAATGACACACAACTTCCATTACGGCCTTGGAACGGCTGCCCGAGCATCACCAATAAAGTAGGAAATGAGACTAATTATTTCCTGAGTAGAAGTCAAAACTTTTCTGTTCGCTCAAAGCGGAGCACTCGGACCGGAGAAAAAGCGCTCCATTAACTCCTGGAATGGGCAGGACGTTCTGGTTAAACACCACGTCAGATCTGGGCCCACCTACAGCCAAGGATTAATGTTATCAAAACACATTTTTTTTTGCAATAATTGCTTTTGGTTATTACAAGCAATTTGTATCGTGGGATATGGCTTCAGCTGGGGTGCCGTGACGGGTAAACCTGGGCTGGAGGACCACGCCCTCGAACCTCAGACGGAGCACTCTGGTGAGAGGCCCCCTGCCCTCTACCATCAGCAATGGGGAACACTCCTCTGTCTTTCCTCAATATTATAGTTTCCATATCTACCTCCTCCAACTCACCTTCAGCGAGAAGGCAAATCCCACAAGGTAGGTCTGAAACGCTGAATATTTTCCCCATACGTGGGCAGTTCTCAGTGTTTCATATTCACACGTATTAATTTATCCGACACTTTTCTCCAAAGTGATGCTCCTTACAATTTTTTTTTACCCATTTATTAACCAGGGAAATTTTTACTGTATCACTTTGGGGATCTGTATCATCAAGGGAACGAAAGCAGGAGGTGGCATTCAAACACGGGACCTCGTGGCTACAAAAACGGCTCTCTCCACTACACCCCCTGCTGCACCAATATGGATAAAAATCAAAAATAGCATTAGCTTAAAATAAAGCTAAATGGGTGATAATTTTCTTTACAGAAATAACACCTTATTAAATAAATTCTAAAATAGTTTTTTGAAACAACTTAAGTTGGAAACTTAATTTTGTCTTGATCACTGTGACCTACCCGAAAAAGAATGTGCAAGAATGCTTGCAAATTCAGCAGCGGAGTGACTTCAAGGGTGAAAAGGCACCTTGCAGTAATCAAAGCAGTCTATTGTTTGCATTCATATATTCATGTTTTTGCTAATAAGACAGTTCATGGTCAATGCATTGTTTGACAAATGTTAACACTGTTTAACAATCAAATCCATTCAGTTGCGTTCAGTTATGCTCTACGTGAGAAAAACTGAGCTTGGGTGCTTCATTGTGAAATGAAGAAAGATAAAATGGGGGGGGGAAAAAAAAGTGGAACAACTTGCCAGGTTAAAACTCGAGGTCTGTGCTGTGCAGATGGTAGTGTACTTAAAGAACTTAAATCAACTGCAATTTCAGCACTGGAGAGAACCGAAGAGCACTTGTGTCACTCCACTTCTCGGGGGCCGTACGCAGGGGATTCAGGAACAAGGCAAAAATCTCACATTCAGACATCTTTCCAATGGCGTTCAATTACTGTGACAATTACGGTAATACAATATATTCATTTTCGACTTGGATAACAATATAAACCAAAAAATATTAGCATTAATTCAGTTGAGCGGGCAAGATCCCACTGCTATGCAAACAAGGCCTTCGGTGAAGTTCATTTTACAGTATTTAAGGGCAACTGGGAGTACTTAAGGCATGCACTCAAGAGTGAAACCATGGTACGCTACAGTGCAGAGATATACATTACAACCAAGGCACATGGAGAAGTAACCTGTGGGTAAAAAGTAAAAACCAAATCAGGATGTATTCAATAGGCCACATGATGATTGACGCCAGGAGTGGGCTCTCCAGGCTCTTGGTACCGTCCGCCGTTAGGTCACCGCCTGACGGTCAGTAAAGACGCTGTGTCAAAACACAATCGACTTGTGACACAGAACATAAAACATGTCACGGAACTCCAAAGGCCTACATTAAATCATTTTCGCAAGACAGTCTTTAGGAAGACTGCAAACGTAGCAGTGTTCACTTTCCAATCAGATTAAGGCTCTTTAAGAGGCCACAGATACAGGGCACCACAGGCTTGGAGGATCAATAACACCAGTTTATACAGTAAATAAAATAATCACTCCCACATTGCTTGACGGTTTAGGACTATTAAGAGCGAATTCACGCTGAGCAGCCTTTCACCAAATCTTGGCAGTCTCCAATGAGCTCAGGAGCTGAGACAAACCAGGAGCAGAAGAGGTCGGCTCAGCTCGCCTCATTGCACGGTGGGGGTTAAAGGACCGTCACTCTTTCCATGGCTAGAACCCACCACACCGATACGCCACCATTCTGGGTGGGCAGCGAACTCACATCACACCGCCTTCGCCTAACGTGCGACTCTTATTAAACTGCCTCGCACTGCACTCTTCTTTGGTTGAAATCAGAAGATCCCGCAGCCGCAGTCGAGACGCCTGCCACTGGACCCGGCGATAGGCCCGCAGCCTGCCAGGGGACGTAATTCGAACCTAGAGCAAGAAAGAGGGCAGCATTAATAAATAAGGGCTGTACAGTAGCCCCTACTGTAAGTTTCCGACTGCCAGCTCTCCGTACCCCATTCACCATTAGCAAATCCAGATGTTGGGCTGATATTCACAGCTGAGATCTCAGTAAATATAGATGAACCATTTTCATAATGGCCATGACTTTGGGTAGGTGAATAAAATATGATTACATTTATTTACATTTACATTTATTCATTTAGCAGATGCTTTTCTCCAAAGCAACGAACCTCTCAGAGAAAATACAATTTGCGCATTACATTAGGAGAAAGAGAGACAGAGTTGCAGACATGTGATTCTTACATTTACTCATTTAGCTGATGCTTTTTTGCAAAGCAACTTACAAGTCGCTTTGTCTTTTGTAAACCTAGTTTGTTTCTTTCCACTTTATGCACCGATGTTCATCGCACAAGTAGGTGCATAAAACACAGGATAGACGAATCCTGATAACCTTCCTACATTTTCTATTTTTTTAAATAAAAAGGTACACAAACATTTACATACAACACCGGAGTAGCGGCTTTGTAAAGGCTTATCTGGGCATGATCGTAAAGTTACAGTGTATGAACATTTACACCTTACATGAGCTGAAGAGATTATGGGTGAAGTGAGTCTGGAAAAGGTGGGTTTTCAGACCCTTCTTCAATGTAAACAGAGTTTCAGCAGTTCTGAGTGAGAGGGGGAGGTCATTCCACCACAATGGAGCCAGAACCGAGAACCTCCGTGCTTTACCTTTCGTGTGCTGGACCACCAAGCGAGCAAAAGTAGACAAGCGAAGGGGCCTGGCTGGGGTGTAGCGGTTGATCAAGTCTTGTAAATAGCCAGCAGCAGTTCCACTGATGCATTTGTAGGCCATAACCAGTGTGTTGAATTTGATCCGAGCAGCTACAGGAAGCCAGTAAAAAGAAGTGAGTAGAGGAAATACATGGGAACGCTTCTGCAAGTCAAACAACTCGTGCAGCAGCATTCTGTAATAGCTGCAGACATTTGATGGCAGTAGCAGTAAGGCCACATCAGAGAGAGTTGCAGTAGTCCAGACAGAATGTCACCATGGCCTGGACAAGTAGGTGGGCAGAGTCAGCTGTGAGGTAGAGACAGATCCTGTGAATATTATGCAGGATGCATCTGCAGGACCGGGTTGCGGCTTCGATGTGCTGAGAGAAAGATAGACTTGATTCTATCGTCACTCCCAGACTCTTAGCCAAGGAGGTAGGAAAATGAGTGAGCTGTCCAGTTTGATCGATAGATCGTGACAAGAGGAGAGACCAGCTGGGAAGTGAACAATCTCTGTTTTGGAGAAGTTGAGTTGGAGATGGTGATCAGACATCCATGCAGAGATGTTCGACAGGCAGGCAGCAATGCGCGGAAATGTCTGATGCTCCAGGTGGAAAGGAGAAGAAGAGCCGGGTATCATCAGCATAGTAGTGGTATTTGAATCCATGGGAGGCAATGACAGGGCCGAGGGAGGGGGTGTAGATCGAGAAAAGCAGAGGACCCAATACCGAGCCCTGCGGAACACCGGTTGAGAAAGGCAGAGGAGAAGAACGAGAGCGCCGCCAGACCACTTGATAGGATCTGTCAGAGAGGTAGGACTCAGACCATCTTAGTGCCGCACCTTTGATCCCATGCTGGTTAAGAGAGGAGAGTAGAATCCGGTGATTGACAGTGTGGAACGCTGCAGACAGATCGAGGAGGATGAGGACCGAGGAGAGGGAGGCAACTCTAGCAGCTTGGAGAGTGTCAGATACCGCCAGAAGGGCAGTCTCAGTGGAGTGACCAACTTTGAAACCAGACTGATAACCATCGAGCAGATGGTTCTGGGTGAGGAAATCAGACAGTTGATCACAGGCTGCCAGCTGCAGAGTTTTAGAAAGGAAGGAGAGGAGGGAGACAGGTCTGTAGTTTTGGACCGAGTTGGGATCCAGGGAGGGTTTCTTTAACAGAGGTGAAATTAGAGAAGTTTTGATGGCAGCTGGGAAACAGCCAGAGGAGAGCAAGGAGTTGATGAGCTTAGAGATGAAGGTGGAGAGTTGCGGGGAGATGTTCTATAGGAGTGACGATGGGATCGGATCAAGCGAGCAGGTGGTGGCTCTGTGTGACATCAGGAGGTCGGAGATTTCAGATTTGGAGAGCGGCTTGAATTTAGACAACATGACTTCGCAGGAGGTCCATTGCGAACCGGGTAGGGTGATGCTGAGAACTTGTCCGTGATTGCATTGACTTTGTCTCTAAAAAACAAAGCCAAGTTATCAGCAGTGAAAGAAGGAGGAGGGAGCGGCAGAGGACACAGAAGGGATGAGAAGGTGGCAAAGAGTCTGTGTGGTATTTTAGTTGCAGACTCTTTTGTTGTGATAGAAGGCAGTTTTAGCTGAAGAGACAGCAGAGTGAAAAGTAGCTGAGATTTTCACAAATGTCAACATATTATCAGCACCGCTAACCATGTGCTATGAGCAGCACAGCGCTGAAAACATACATGCGATCCAGACTGCAATATTTAGCTCGGATCGTTAATGAAGATGCCCCTCATAACGGTCATGGTAAAAGAAGAGGGTTAGAGTAAGAATTTTTATGACCTCATTTAAATTTTTATCTAGACTTCACAAGTAGTTTGTACAAGCGCCAACATTAAAAAAAAAATTTATTAGTCCTTCTTTAAAAGTCCTGCTCCAAAGTTAAAAGCATACTTTCACTTACTCATCTGTAGCAGATACCGCAACTTCCTCTGCAGCACTGATATGGTGTCCTACAGGCAGTACCCTCGCTATACCATGTTTTTGAAGTGGTCCTGCTCAGGAGAATAACTATTCCTATTCATTTGTAATATATCTCTCCTCACTGGGAGGTAAGGCTGGGGTGTATGGAAAGTTCCAGGTGTTTTTTTTCCCTTCTTTTGAGAAAACACCTGGATTGAACTTTATGAAACATACATACCATGCAGTCATCCAAAAGATGTGGTCCTAGCTTCACGTGAACAGCAGTGTTTGAAAATCTCCTTCGCACTGAAATGTTTCCCAATCATTGGGACTTTTCTCAATTTGGTACCACCGTTTCTATATGCGTAACTTAAACAGGGATGAGCTCGTCCATCCTGAGTTTCCAGAACTGTCTGGTTTGGGGAAACCACCACAAGACACACAGCTGGATGACAAGATATCATCCATTCAGCACAAAGAACCATGGGCTGTGAGGTGCCTGAAGTCCAGAATTCAACACTTCCAGGACCAGAAACCGCACAGGCACGAGCATCACACACCCTTCCTACTCAGGTCATCATATGTTCCAATCCCTCCCTTCTTGGCAGCAATGGCGAGCTCTCAAGACTGTATATTACAAATCTGGGAAAACCTGGGTTTAGGTGCTGTAGGGATAGAAAGCTGAGGTGTAGTTTTTACTGACCAGTTAAGAGCTGGAGCGATTTTACGGTGCTTGCAGTTATGGTATCAAAAGGTAAACCGTGGATTATGAATTCTACTGTAAAGAAACAGAACTGCGCAGTCGAACTGTACAAAAGCAGCTCACAGTTTACCTTGCATGTTATAAAACCGCGTGTGTGTGTGTGTGTGTGTGTGTGTGTGTGTGTCTTCTTCGGGGGGGAGGGAGTTGAACAAAAAACACGACAAAACTCTTGGTGGCTTGGTCTATTTTGGGAAAATACCAAGTAAATTAAAGCTCCAATAAAAAATGGGAGCTACAGTTTCCTGACGGGGGGGCTGGGGGTAAGAAGAAAGCAGAGGAAGAAATTTGTCCGTGCCGCCCCGGGGCCCGGTGCACTCAAAGCGGGTGGCAAACCCCCCCCCCCCGCAACGAAACTGTCCAGAGGGTGCCGCCGGTGTCCGCCCCCGCCTGCCAAGCTCCACGGCCCACGCAAAACACGCCTCTGGGGGCAAAGGGGACAGGCCTGCTCCCCAGGAACCGTACATTGAAAGGGATCCATTTAAAATAGCCTACGGATAAATAAACAAAGCGCCAGTTAAGTGTAATTGGGCAGGAAGGAGGCCGACACAAGCTCATTTGAATGGATCCCTCACAAGCCGGTAAGGAACACTTGGCCGCACTCTGGATTGACGATTGGAAACTCCAGGTTAAGTCTCAAATTTTGGAGAAACTTTTTTTTTTTTCGCAGGATTTTGATTTAACGTTTCTTTTTTTTCCTTCTTTCGGCAAAAAAAAACGAGAGGAAAAGCTATTAAAAACACCAACACACTTGTTCTTTAATGCACATCCTTGTGTGAAATGGCTGAAACATTTCTTAAAAAAAAAAAAAAAACTGCGGCGGGTCTTTCCCACAGCTCGGCCCTTGCCACATCGCTACCATATATCTCAGAGCGGCTCTTTGCTCTGCAGGTTTCTGTCATTGTACCCTCCCCACAAGGAATTTATCCTAAGGTAAACACTCTAAGTTGCAGTTGTCTTAAATCCGCAACATAGAGCACCGCTGAGACTTCCCTCCAAATTTACGTTCATATAAAACTTCCTTGGGCAACTGGCAAGAGGCAAGATAAATCATTTTCTAAATTTAGCCAAATATTACATCATGCAAGTACGCTGAAAAAAGTACATCCAAATTCCCAAACAGGGGTGTTAAGTGTGCAGTGAAAAATCAGGAACGTACTCCAGCGGAGTGAACAAATTACAGCGGCTAATGAGCGCCAAAGTTCAAAACGGAGCTCGGACTGGGCCAAGAAAGAAAACTGCAAAGGTGACAACTACTGCACAAAACGAAAACGAAGCAGTCTGGCACCAACCGCGACTGGAGCCACGTTGCCAAAGACCTGGGCCTTGAGCTCGGAGAACCGAAGGAACAGACCAGCAAGGAAACGGGGCTCCTGTTACTGCGAGTCCCCCCACTAGCAGCCCACCCTTTCGATACTCTTTGCTTGGGTGACGCTCTTGTCCAAATACGCTAAATTTATTCTCTTTTTGTTTACTGCACCTTGTGGACTTGGTGCCCGTGAAACTATTGTGTGGTAAAACACCAAATACAGGTGGATTCAAAACTTTAGTTCCATGTTGGTTTAAAACCACGTATTTTTAATATTGTGCAGCAAGTGTCAAATTATATGTTTCACTGTTAAATTTACGGTGGTGCGGCGGGTTTGACCGGGTCCTGCTCTCTGGTGAGCGTGGGGTTCGAGTCTCGCTTGGGGTGCCCTGCGATGGACTGGTGTCCCATCCGGGGTGAGCCCCCTCCAGCCTTGCGCCCTGTGTTGCCGGGTTAGGCTCCGGTTCGCCGTGACCCCTCTTGGGACAAGCGGTTTCAGACAATGTGTGTGTGTGTGTTCAAATTACAACAACCACTGAGGGAAAAGAGAGGACAAATAACAGATGACATTCTTCACTTGACAAATGCAAAATTCTGTAGATACTTAATTCTCCTGCTGTAAAGAGTAATACTAAAAAACCAGAATGACCGAACAGCTGTTAAAAACAAATACAGGAGATAAAGAGAAAACTGGCAGCTCAGGTGGCTGAACGTGAAGTTTAGCTGATCGCTGAGAGTGAACGAGCACGAGGGAAACTTCCTCATCACCTTCTGGCAGCAAAAAGTCTCGCTTCCTACACACTGACAACAGAAAAATCCTTAATATTCTTGTACTTAATACAGTAGTCAATATTCTGTTGTTAATATTATCATTTTTACGTTCAACATCCGCCTAACAGACATTTGCAAAGCAGATATTCGCTTTAACTGATCGTGCAGCTGAGGATGGGAAATACTGCAGAACAGCAAACTTGTCCGGTTTAATGGGCAAAAGCAGTCCAGAAAAAGTCTAGTGAGCACAGAGCAACTAGGAAGAATACGTGCATAGAGGTGAAAGAGAAGCAGGGACGAACACGCACACACACAGGTTCGAGTACTCCATACGTAGCACCAAAGAGCAAAGTACTGGACTGGTACAGTACGAACAAAGTAAAAACTTCTTGTACAGCTAGTGGCAAAAGAGCTGATGGAAGAATGTCAGTGCCTATAATAAAAACAGCTCCGAGACTTTCTCTCACCGCTTCCATGTGTTTCCTCTCTTGAGTGTGTTTACAGTACTGTTATTTAGTTCATAAACACCGCACTCACAGGAATAGCACTTCTGAGCTGAAAAATACTTTTTAAAATGAGTGAAAAGGAGCATGAAAAACCCAGATAAAACAAACATTGTGCCCCACGTGCTGGAGAAGAGGGGACACACACATCATCTGAACCGCTCGTCCCATTCTGGGTCGCGGGGAGCCGGAGCCTAACCTGGCAACACAGGGCACAAGGCTGGTGGGACACACACACACACACACACACCCAGGACAGGACGCCAGTCCATCACAAGGCACCCCCAGGAGGACTCGAACCCCAGACCCACCAGAGAGCAGACACAGGCCAAACCCACCGCACTGCCAGGACCCCCATTCGGCAGCAAATAGCAACTTCACATTGAGAACCATCGTTTTTTAGTCTGTTTTATTTAATTATTTTTAGCTGACATATTTCGCCCAGGAGGAAAAAATAACAACACAGCGTCTGTGCTCAGTGGAGTTTATTATCATGAATATTAGAACCGAAATGCGGTGCATGTGTCACTGTGGTCCAGAGCGCGACGGTCCTCTGGAGAGTTCTGTGTGGCAAGGTAATGCGCCACTGTTTGGGGAGACCCGTGGGCTGTACTGGCGTCCCCCCAAGGTAAAAACATTTTATATGTTGGCTCCAACCTTTTATGTAAATGTGGCAGCATTTCACGTAACAGCTGGGATGCATGCTCCACAACTCGCCCTGTTGTTCTTTAAAAGCAATCAACCAAAAAACTAGTAAAGCGAAAGGTACTTGTGTGTAAAAAAGTAATTTGTTATGTTCAGCTTGACGACTAAGTGCCCAACAGCAAGCGTAGAGCCACCGAAAACGAAAGCGGCCTCGTTAAACGAGAGCAGCGTTGCCAAGGACCCGAAGGAGGACTTATAGTTTGCGGCCTCAGCGTAGGGCGTGAAACCAGGCCCGTGTGCTGGCAAAGGCACTGCCGGAGACCAGGAAGGACCCGTTCGTCTCCTGCTTAAGAGGAACATCCTACCTCTGCCTTTACGCTTGCGTTCTCACCGACCGGCCCCCTGAAGTCCACAGGGTTCTGCTGTGAACCTGGGGCCCAGGCATGAACCCTAGTCATCAGACCCCACTCGCAGTGCCCTTCCCCTTCGTCCGTCGTGGTTCTAACGTCCTCGGATGCCGTTGCTGCCGCTCTGAGGTCCAAAGAAGAAGCATCTTGGAGCCAATAAACAAAACAGAGTATGTTTCAGCAGTACATGATGCAAACACAGTAATGCCCCGATGCGTGCAGTTAACTTTCGGGTCAGGGAGCGACCAAGTTGCCCGCAGCGTAACATGAGGAAGCAGCATAAAACTCAATAACTGAAATAAATAGTCATGCGCCGCTTAACGACTGACCGCATATACAACGGTGGTCCCGTAACGTTATAATGGAGCTGAAAAATTCTTATCGACTAGCGACATCGTAGTCGTCATAACACGTTGCGCTACGACGTTACTCACGTGTGGTGCTGGTGTAAACGAATGTATTGTGCTGCCAATCATACAAAAGTATAGCACATACAATTATGTACAGTACATAGTACTTAATAATGATAACAAACACCTATGTTATTCGTTTATGCATTTACTATACTGTACTTTCTATTGTTATTTTAGCGTACACTTCCTACTTAAAGTGTACTGTAAAACAGTATGGTGTGTTATGCCAGCAGCAGTGTCATAAATCTCGTGTTTACTGCATCTCTTGACTGCATCGAGGCTATACCATCTAGGTTTATATAAGTAACACTGCATGATGTTCGCACGACGACGGAATCGCCTAATGACGCTTTTCTCAGAACGTATCCCCGTCGTTAAGTGACGCGTGTCTGTAATAGTTTTCCCCCCCCCCCCCACCCTGTAAAGCCCATACAAATAAAGAATATTTTTATTTAAGAACATTTAGGAATTAGAAGGTGTTCTTGAGGCGGGGCCGTGGGGGCACGACGGGTTTGCCCCGCGTTCGCTGCGTAGCGGGACTGGGGTTTGAGCCCTGCTTGGGGTGCCTTGCAACGGACTGACATCCCATCCAGGGTGTGTCCCCTCTCCCTTCGGCCTTGTTCCCTGTGCTGCTGGGTGAGGCTCTGGTTCGCTGCAGCTTCGCTCGGGACAAGCGGTTGTTGACGATGGACGGAAGGTGTTCTTGAAATGAACTGAAATGACGTTTAATTCAGAACACGTTCTACAACGGCTATGGTCGATGAATTTGAGGGATCTCATGTTGTTTGTCTATAAGGCCTGTGCCACCGTTGCCTTCGGAGACCGCGGCCATCCTCGGTCACCGTGAGGAGCAGCAGCCGGCAGCGTGCGAAAGGAGCACATTCTCTCCTCCCCGTGTGATTTACAGCACTCGCATGGCCCGTACGGAAGGGCATTAACACCAGGGCGGTCCAAGTGCGGCTTTCCCCTTCCTTTCGTTTCCTTTCCAAGGCGAAGGTTAACGCATGGGGCCGACAGGGCGTCACAAGGGCCGCGCTGGCAGCTTCAATGTCGGCCACCGGCACCGTTCACAGAACCTCTTGAAAGGCAGAATGAACGACACCACCGAGCGGGAAGGAAACCTCGGCGCGAACGGGTTTAACTGCTCCCACCGCTCTCGCTCCCATCATGACCCGGCCTCAGCTTTGCAGGGTGCATTTCGCACTTCCCTCCGATCCCCTGCTTCTCAGCCCTAAGGCCATTAAAAAAAGGTTTGAGTCACTGAAGCAGCAGAACTCAGAGATATAATTAAGAACCAGTCAAACGAAAACAGTATCCCTTGGTTTTAACTTGGGAGTGACGTTACAGCACGAGCAAACGCACATCTAACAGCAACAACGGTGTAAAAACAAATGACTTAACCATAACAGGTAGGTTTTTTTTTTTTCCCCCCATAATTTGCTCCTTTTGATCTACCATATAAACAGCAAGTTTGGGATCCAAAATGCACTTTAGTTACAGCTTAACATTCAGCAACCATTAGAAGTTATGGCACTTCAGGAGGGATGCAAGCTCAACAGTGGGTGATGGATGTAAACGTATAGCTGCATGCACTTCGCAGGAGTAAATCTGAACAAAACCCTGAGTTATATCACCTAAAAGATTCAATATTCTGTCATGTACACCACAGCAAGTAAAATGCTCATCTGTCCTGAGCTGAAAATGCACAACGCTTGTCTGTCGAATGTCTTTATTTCCTGAGCCATCAATTGTTATGCTCCCATCTCACTAGGAGGACCTTAAACATCCATACATGGAATTTCTACCTCAAAACATCTCCTGGCATCAGTGAGCATTTGCAGCAAGCAGCCAATGTATTCCTGGCACAATTTCTAATTTATAGTCATATTTTATTGCAGGCAATAACATTACACTCGAGCTTGAAATAAGTTGAGTATTTCTATGGAAAACACCCTGGGGCCACTCTGACACAGCAAACATAAAAAGTGAAAAGATCTTGGCCAGAAATGAAACAGAATTATAAAGCGTCCACTAATCACAATTTATAGACTTGTCGCCTTAGAACGATGCCACAAAATACATGAGGTTAGGATACTGTAAGTGATTAAAGCGGGCCCTTCGACTCCTTAGCGCATGGCGTCCACGAGAGTGGCGTCCCAGGGCTGCGATCCAGCGGGCCTGGGTGCACCTCGAGCCTTTTTACGGCGAGGAAATGGGTTAACCTTGTCCAACCAAACACACGCTCAACTCAATTAGGTAACCATGGGCTCAGGTACAATGAAAACCAGAAAGCGTTCTAAGCACAAGGTGCGCTTACGACCGCAGTCCGGCCGACGCGTTCGCGAGGAACCGGGGGGAGAACCTTTCATGTGGTCCTGAGCACTCCGTGGCGGGCGAGGGTGGGCGAGGGCGGGCGGACAGCCGCGGGCCTGATCGGAAAGTTCATTCGAGGGAAAGGCGCAGGTTTGGAAGCGTCTGGAGGATAATTGAAATTCCACAACAAAAACAAACAAGGGAAAGCGGGTCTTTCGGCGGACTCCAAGCGCGATCCCGTGAAAGTCAACACCGTGGTCCTGTTTCCAAAGCGGCGAGATCCTGGCGAGGCGCCGTCTGTTTGCATTAACCTGCAGCCCTTTCAGCGATCTGCTCTGGCCCTCCTTAAAGACACACTTTGGGCCGAGGTTGAAGCCCCGCCCAGCAGGCCAAAGGAAAGTCCGCATCCAAGTTCAACACCTTTTCCATTTACGCAAAGGCTCATAAAGTCAATAAGAAGTTAATGAAATTATCTTTCACAGACTTTGGGTTTCGGTAAATCCTGGCACATGAGGCAGTCTCTAGGAAAAGGTTAAGGTTTACTTTCCTACAGGGCGATCGTTTCAATGCGAGTCTCTGAAATAAACTGCAGGTACGAGCCTTCAGGTAGACAGGCACAAACGGGGTATTTTATGCTACACAGCGATGCCAGAAATTCAGCTCACGATCTATATGAATATTAAATGCACACGTAGTTTTTGTCGACTTCTGCATTTAACACAGTCGTCCAGATGACTGTAGAGTTTCTCGCACTCGAGAGGTGACGAAGAAAGAACAGCTTCCGCACAACAGGTCAAAGGGCTGAACTAGACAACTGCGCGTGTGGGAAGGCCGCCCTTCCTCCGGTGTGCATGCGTGTGCACGTGTTGTCCGTTGCTCTACACACCGGTCTTGGCAGAGCGAGCAAAAGCCACTAATGATGAAACCCACCGTCGTTATTTCACACAAAGCTGCTTTATTCCACCAAGCAGCCCACTTCTCCGTTTGCTTGGTATAATCTGTGCTCACATCTACAGTTTCCAGTTGCCTTCTTCTGCTTCGTTGCTGCAAAATGAAGTGCTTTGTAATCGACTTTTTTGACTCTTGCAAATCCATCGAAACCTTGTCTTGGGTTACCACAAATGGCCATAATTAAACATTGCTCTCCCGCAGGACAGCGGTAGCCCTGTGAAACTTGGTACGAGGTTAGTGGGTGGCCAAATCATGGTGATTTTGAGATCAGTCTTGCAACACGCTGTTGATTAAAATGCAACTGACCAGTCAATGACACCCAGAACCTGAGATTTAAATGTAGAAAATTAACACCCCACCTTTTTGTAGACCAGCTAACTACATTTATACCATTCTTTAACACATAAAATAAGGCATCAGAAATGCACATTGCAGAAGGCAGAGCATCCAATGTGACTGTTTGTTCTCAGTGGGCCCTTCATCCAGAGGAGACACTACTCCAACCAGGCCAATGAAGTCCTACAAGAGTTCCCACAAACTTGAAAGCACTGAGCTCTGTGAAAAGACTGAAGCAGAACACTACTAAATTGTGAATGTAAATTCTGAAACATTACGCCTCATTTGATTATGCAAAGACAGCATCAGGACTCGTCTCCTGCATCCCGTGCGACACAACATCGCAGACAACATGACATCGCAGCTCTGAAAATCAACACTGGCACCTGGAAACCTTAGACATGCAGCAGTCGCCTCAACGCTGCTTCTTGCCCTAAACGTGAATTAAAAATGATTCCTGATTACCGCTCCTAAAAATCTGCTCTGTGCTACAATTCTTATCCTTCGTTCTGATCAAAAACATGAACAAAGGTTTTTTTTTGGACATTGTCCACATCAAAAAACGCCAGCAGAAAATCGCTTCTACAGTCAGCGTCCTTAAGGAAACGGGAAAGATGACATAATCAGTGCTACCCCTCCAAGCTCCTTCAACAGGTAGGGCAGCTGTTATGGACATTGACTTGTAACCTGAAGCTTGAGCTCTACTGCTCCTAGTAGCACGCTTGATCTTGAATTGATACGGTAAAAATGACCCAGCTGTATACGTGGGTAAATCTGGGGAATGCTGATTATCTAACATTGTAAGTCACCTTGGACCAAGAAAAATTAAGAGATGATGACACAGAAAGCGTGTGAGGCACAAACAATGCTACTTCTACTGTCTCAGCTCTGGATAACTCCTCCACGATCAGACATGAGCTGCACCTCAGTGGGAGATTCATCTATTAGGCAGCAGATGGTGTAGTAGTTAGGCTGCTGTCTTGTTTGTCAGCCCAAGGTCCCTGGTTCGAATCCCACTCCTGCTGTGTAGCCTTGCCCTTGACCAGAGTACTTACCCTGAAGAGATACAGTAAATATGAACGGAGAGAAAGTGGTTCACAATAAAAGGACAAGTAAAGTAAGGAATACAAATGCACACAATTTTGCAGGATCAGATGATGATCCCTCAACCCATGCATGCATGCAACTCATTTGGTTCTCTTTCAGTCAGAGCACTTCATCTGAACTTCTCAGGCAATAAATTCATACACCTCTGTAAAATGGCGTTATTTTACATCTTGATCGTATAAAATTACAGCCGAAGAGTGTTTTACTTGTGCTTTTCTTCAGTCAGAAAGTTGCAACTTCACTCAGACACGTTCATTCCATGGAAAACTTAGTTTCATACAGAACTGAAACGAATTATCATGTCGTGGTAACCAAGGAAAGACGTGGCTGAAGGTTTGTGAATATGAGAATTAAGAAGTTTACAATAAAAAGGACTTTACCTAAAAACAGTTCCTCTCTTCCTGGCTGTTGTGTTTATTTGTAAAGATCAACGTTGCACCTGAAGAAGGAAACGGGCGACCCGGAAGTACAGGCGAGTCGACACCGTTGGTTCATGGGAGTTGTAGTGCGATTGGGTATTACTGAGCGCATACTTCTGGGTGACTGGTTTCCTTTTGATTATGCCTTAAGTTCCTTATCCTTCCATTTGAAATCTGCAAACGAATCGGTTCCTTGTGAAAGCAGAAATTCCCTATAAGTTTCTCACACCATTTAAAAAAATAAATGAATAAACAAAATTTTAAATAAATTATTAGTTACAATAGTGGGGGGTGCGGTGGCGCAGTGGGTTGGCCCTCGTCCTGCTCTCCAGTGGTTCTGGGGTTCGAGTCCCGCTTGGGGTGCCTTGCGACGGACTGGCATCCCGTCCTGGGTGTGTCCCCTCCCCCTCCGGCCCTACACAGGGCCTGTTGCCGGGTAGGCTCCGGTTCCCCGTGACCCCGTATAGGACAAGCGGTTTGGAAAATGTGTGTGTGTATTAGTTACAATATATGCTTTACTGATTCATTGTCAAATGAACAGTTGTGTGGCAACACATATAAACTTTTGTTTTATTCTTTTCCATTTCTAATCTTGCATAAACCTCACCATCTTGCCCATAATTTTCATTTTACATTCTATCCACTTGTTTTTCAGTCAAGTGTGGAATCTACAGCTTAACAAGAGCCAGACACTGAAGTGACACTGAGGCCGTTATCATATCTGCTGAATAGAGTTGTGCCAATACTGAAAAAACTAAAAGTCTGTCACTAAAAGTCTGTCACTAACCTAGATATTTTCCATCAGATCTTTTGGATCATAGGAGTAGGAAAAGTACAATTTTGTCTAATATCATGTAGTTTAATTAATTGGACTACATGTACACTGTAGGGGGTGTGGTGGTGCAGTGGGTTGGACCGGGTCCTGCTCTGCTGTGGGTCTGGGGTTCGAGTCCCGCTTGGGATGCCTTGCAACGGACTGGTGTCCTGTCCTGGGTGTGTCCCCTCCCCCTCCAGCCTTACACCCTGTGTTGCCGGGTTAGGCTCTGGTTCCCCGTGACCCCGAATGGGACAAGCGGTTCAGACAATGTGTGTGTGTACATGTACACCTCCACATTTAGTTGACACCTTTATCCAAGGTTACTTACATTGTTTTTCATAATAACTTAGCTACAAGTTACTCATTTTTACATTTATTTACTTAGCAGACACCTTTGTCCAAAGCGACTGACAATGGATACTATGTAGTGTTACCAGCCCGCACACCTTATTCACCGCGGTGACTTACACTGCTAGATACACTACTTACAATGGGTCACTCATCCATACATCAGTGGAACACACTCTCTCTAACACTCACACGCTATGGGTGAACGTGAACGGGATGTCTTTGGACTGTGGGAGAAAACCAGAGCACCTGGCGGAAACCCACAGAGAGAACATGCAAACTTCACACAGACTGAGCGGAAATCGAACCCATGTTCTCGCACATCACCCAGGCACTGTGAGGCAGCAGCACTACTCGCTGTGCCACCGTGCCATTTGAAACTAGGCAATTTATACTGTATCACACACACTGTCTGAAACCACTTGTTCCGAGTAGGGCTGCGGCAAACCGGAGCCTAACCCTGCAAGACACAGGGCGCAAGGCTGGAGGGGACACACCCAGGACAGGACACCAGTCCATTACAAGGCACCCCAAGCAGTTCTTGAACCCCAGATCCACCAGAGAGCAGGACCCAGCCAAGCCCGCTGCACCACCCTATGCTTAATAGCACACACATCGGGTGAAGTCGTTTGTCCTGAGCAGGGTCGCGGCCAACCGGAGCCTAACCCGACATCACAGGGCAGAGGGCTGGAGTGGACACGAACTAGAACCCCAGACCCGCCAGAGAGTGGGACCCGGCCAAGCCTGCTGCACCACCACACCACCCTTTACTGTAACACACACACACATTTACAGAACCGCTTGTCCCATACGGGGTCGCGGGGAACCGGAGCCTACCCGGTAACACAGGGCGCAGGGCCGGAGGGGGAAGGGGACACACACAGGATGGAACGCCAGTCCATCTCAAGGCACCCCAAGCGGGACTCAAACCCCAGACCTACCGGAGAGCAGGACTGGGGTCCAACCCACTGCGCCACCGCACCCCCCTCCTTTACTGTAACAGTTCAGGGTAAATACCATAATCAGTTGTAGTACAGAAACAGTAATTCAGCCACTGCTACTGATTTAATTTGACCTTTAACTCCGACTTTAGTATATTGTCGATGGAATAAGATGTGCAATGACATATGAACTGGTGTTGAGCATGTGAGCCCAGAAATAAACCTTATAGTAAAATTTTGCGAAACTACAGTTGCGCAGGACAGTCTTTTTGGCAAAGCTTTTCAATAACATTAGCATCCAAGCGTATAAAAGGTGAAGGAACACAGTTAATGTAACAATGATTTATATTGACAGCTGTGAAAACTGTGATTACGCATAACTTGAAATATATCGAAACACTACAAGGTAAAGAAAGTTAAATAGTTTTAGTTTTGAGAGCAGCCACTTGAGAAATAGCAGCGAAGAGCGAAAAAGGAGCTGAAAGGAAAGCTCCGGGCACTTCTTCTAATCTGATGTAATTCCCTTCGACCGCAGTGTTCATCTCATGTTGCCACCATATAATTATCCAATACGCTGGGTCCTTGTGTTACGAACGTTCGCGCTGCGATTTTCGAAGAACACATTTTTCATCGTATTCATTTAACTTTTATAGTATTTCTGTCACCAATCTAATTTCAAACATGTTTTACTGCAGAGCAAAACTGGACTAATTCAACTCCCTTCCACAGTGTTTACAGCTGGAGTCCTGTGTTCCCGACAAGATCATCAATAACAAAAATACCAGCACTGCACATTAATAAGAAAAATCAGTCAACAGAAGGTGTTAAACAGGAGTTTGTGGAGATGATCGTTTTTATTTTCCGCAATTTTAAATTATTTTTAATGTTATTGTAACTTTACTGTAAAAGTTATAAAGTAAAGGTTGTTGCAACAAAAGCTATTTCTGCGTAAGCATTTATTTTAATTGCAGTTTCTTCACTGTCTGCTTTCAAAATTAGTTTTATTTGTCCAAACTTTAATTGGCTGTAGGAATAGTGAGCTGGATTAATTCAATTTACTTCCACAGTCTTTATAGCGGGGAGCGTGGTGGTGCAGCACGTTTGACCGGGTCCTACTCTCTGGTGAGTCTGGGGTTCGAGCCCTGCTTGGGGTGCCTTGCCCTGGGTGTGTCCCCTCCCCCTCCAGCCTCGCGCCCTGTGTTGCCGGGTTAGGCTCCGGCTCGCCGTGACCCCACTTGGGACAAGCAGTGTCATTCAGTCCCTTCAGCTTGTGAGTGTTGATCAGTAACAACAGACTTACTGGATAAATCCACAATGAACATTCAGCAGTAAAATGAGTGTGAGGAGACAACAAATTGTTTTTTTTTTTTTTTTTTTTCCCCAGCATACACTGCCTCACACCCTGTGTTTCCAGGATAGGCTCTGGAACCCAGTGGCCCTGCATAGGATGAGCTGTTGATGAAAATGGAATAAATAATAAAAGTCTCAGAGCAAAATTTAAATTCATTGTAACATTATTTGAGGCTTTTACAGAATCTTACCCATGAAAAAATGAGCAATTGTCTGTATTACTAACCTTTTATTGACTGTGACGTACTGGTAAAAGTGACTGGATTTATGAACAAACCGAATTATGCACAGGCTTCCGGTCCCAGTTGTGTCTGTAGGTTGTACCGATGTACCGAAGAGCTCTCTTAACTGAACTGCATTGTATATCTCCACACACATTTTCCATGGCGTACTATAAAAATGTTCAGCCAAATGGCATAGAAGTCATTGATAGAGGACCATTACATTTATATGCTGTATTTGACTTTTCATGCATATGTGTTTGTTTCAGTAGTGGCAAAACCAGGAGCTGCCATCATCTTGTAAAATGGCAATAAAAACTTCTGGTAATAAAAAATGTTTACAGCTCGAGATCAGTGACTAAGTGTAAATTAAAATGACTGCAATTACAGTAATTTATCACAGACAAAGTAAAGCTGTAAAAGAACATAGTATTATTTCTTTCATTACAAATATGGAAGTTTATAAAGCACCACTCTCCTTGTCCTTTTTATTGTTGAACTGCAATAAAAGCAAAGGAATTAAATCATTTATGGCTCTTTCGGAGACCACAATGTGTATGAGACAAACCACACCCAAAGGTTGCAGGCAAATCTCTGCGCTCAGTAGGACGCTACTACGCCACAATGTCAGAGTCGTAATGTTAAAAACAATGTAGCCGTCAAATATTTTAACAGTAGGACAAGTTAAGAAAGACAACTGTAAACCGTAAAAACAAAAAGTAAACATTACAATAAATGCTATGGAAAGTGTTCAGCCAGATCTCATATTTCCAAACAGTGAAAAATGAAAAGATACATGTACAAAGAATGTCTTAGGAAATGAGCTCAGAATGAATAAAATCTCATACAAATACACAAATACACAAACACACACTCTCTGAAACCGCTCGTCCCGAGCAGGGTCACGGCGAGCCGGAGCCTAACCCGGCAACACTGGGCGCAGGGCTGGAAGGGGAGGGGACACACCCTGGACAGGACGCCAGTCCGTCACAAGGCACCCCAAGCGGGACTCAAACCCCAGACCCACCAGAGAGCAGGACCCAGCCAAATCCGCTGCACCACCGCACCCCCTACACATATACAGTATGTGAATTAATGCAGAAAAAAATCATTTATGGCTTTAAGTATGGCAGTGGGGGGGGGCGGAAACAACTATCTGTCTCTGTGACAAAACAATGTTGATGATTAATAACTTTCCATTGATTAAGGAAAGCCTGATAAAGACAGTCTCATTTCTGATAGCGAAGTCTGATAAGCAAAGTTTGTGGGAACTGATCTTGGAAATGTGCCGAAATTCAACGGAAACACTAGCAAGCAATCAAACATTCTGTTGGATGAAATGGGACAGTGGTATAAGGTGAGATTCATGTGCAGACCACCTTAACGACATCGTTTTAGTCGGAACCGTGGTTTTATTAACACTCAGGACACTCGCCAGTCGCCCCTGGATGGTGTGGCAAAAAAACTCAAAAACTACATGGGGAGGCAGCCTCTTCTCAAATGGAACTATGTACATTTATTCACTTAGCAGACACTTTTCTCCAAAGCGACTTACAACGGATACTTTGCAGTGTCACCAGCCCACACACCTTATTCACCGTGGTGACTTACGCTGCTAGATACACTACTTACAATGGGTCACTCATCCCTACATCAGTGAAACACACTCTCTCTGTGTCACTCACATACTATGGGGGAACCTGAACAGCATGTCTTTGGAGTGTGGGAGGAAACCAGAGCACCCAGAGGAAACCCACACAGACACAGGGAGAACATGGAAACTCCACACAGACTGAGCAGGGATCAAACCCACATCCTCTTACACCACCCAGGCGCTGTGAGACAGCAACGCTACTCGCTGTACCACCGTGCCACCCATGTATAGTGGACCAACGACAAACCTGCAAGCAAAAGAAGAGTAATGAATTCAAAGGCCCATAAACTCAACACACAGCAACGGGACACAAGAGATCAGATATGATACGCGAGTTGCTGTCGTCCTTCGGAGAGAACGGAGCGGAAAAATATTCCATGTTGGTATATATGACAACGAAGGACAGCTGAAGCCCTGCTACATGGCCGCTCGGAGGCCCAGTTCCAGAGCTTTCCATCCCTCTTCGGGGGAGTCAAACGAGTCCAGCTGACCGTGTGCTGGACCAGATGGTCCACTAACCAGCTGGAGCAGACCCGCCAGGGCTGTGGCTGAACAAGCATGAGCCGCACACTTACACACAAACGGGTGTAAACAGTGTCTTACAGGCATGTCAGGGTTTGGGTGGAGCAGTTTTACTGTCTGCCGCTTGCCCACCGCCCTCCTCCGAGCCCATGCCAGATTGGAGCGGCTCCGTCTGGGGAAAAATACAAGAGGTTGTGATCTCATGAGTAAGATAGCGTCGCAAGAGATCCCCGTCACACGCCGGAGCGATTACCATCCGTCTCGACCACAGGCTTGACGCATGCTATCGGTCACAGAGCAAACACATGGCCGGGGATCCAGCCAGCAGTGATGGCGGGTGGGCAGGGCAGCTGTGGAGATGGGCCCGTGGTGCTCCAGTGGGGCACCTTGTCAACAGCCCATCGGGACTTGAGAGCACAGCCCAGTGATCCCGAGCGGAACCTGAGAGCCAGAGTTCCCAGGAGTCCCACAGTGACAAATAGCACGCTGACACCGCGGTAGATCCTCCTGCCAGGGACTGCAGGGCTGCACATCATTCATCTTTATCGTCGGCACTCCAGCGGATTTAGCTTTTCATCTTGGTTTAGGAACGGGGCCTTTCCCACAGCACTAATCAAGGGGATCGCAATGATTTTTACCCTGTTTTTTTCTTTTACGGCGCTGCCGACTGTTTGTCCCTTCTCTCCGGGCTATTTTCAGTTTGCTTTTTCTGTGAATGGTTCTGCTCCGGTTACTTCGCTGGTTGACCATAGCCCTCGAAGCGGTCAGTCTGACTCTGTGAATGGTTTCAATGGTCGGCATGTGATGCACAGGGGGAAGCGGCTAACGGGACGGGCTGGGACACGGCCGCCGCTTCCAACACCACTGCTTTCTCTGCCGTAGGATGGTAATAACAGGAGCAGCAGACCGGTACAACCTAGTTCAGTGGTTGAGGAGGTGACCTCATAATCTGTAGGTTGTCAGTTCACACCTCAAGCCCTGCTGGTGCTGCCATGCTTTCTTGGGGATGGCAGCAGGTGGTTTAGCAATTAGAATCACCACCTTTGGGCTTATGGACCCTGGTTCGAATCCCATCTACTGCAACAGTACCTTGAATGAACCCTGGATTGATAGAGTAAAATTACCCTGCTGTAGAAATGAGTAATTAACATTGTAAGTTGCTTGAGAGAAAAGCATAAGACAAATAAATAAAGTTAAATGCAACTTCTAAGCGTCTACAGCACCATTACACACAGCAAAGGCCCTAAAGTGCCCTGCCGGCTATAAATAGACTCGCTACGTGTGGTCATATGTACACCCCTAGGGTCCAATATATACTCACCACCTCCACCACTGGGGTTTTACATGCATTTCAGAAACTTGTGTCAAGCTGCTCTGATCATGGGAACCTAATGGAAGGAGACAAGAGCGAAGAATCTCCCAGAAAACATCATCCCATCGTGTCCGTGGAACAGAAATAGAAATGACCGCCGGCCAGTGTTTGTAAACTTGAACTGGGAGGCTTTCTGAGAAAAGCATCGGCACTACGAATACCCCTGTAATTACCCAATCAGACAGCGTTCGGGGCGGCCAGGCCTCGGCCCCCTGCATGCGCTGCGACATTCTCACCCACACGAGCGCTTACCCATAATGCCGATCTGTATCAGAGCCGGGCCACCACTGTCTGACACCGCGGCTGGCGAAAGCAGCCCCACAGACAGAAAATGACGTCACCGCCTCCTCAAAAAGCTGAGTGGCCGCGACCGATTTAGCCTGCGTGCGGAATCCCACCTTCATCGACAGTGTTTACAGCTGAGCTATCTTTACTGGGGCCCTCGGAGCGGACGCGGAGTAAAGTAAACGCAGACGGTGACTTTTGCTGTGTGTTTGTTGGCATGGGAGATGCCATTTATGGTAATTGCGGAGGTTCGGGGGATCGGGCCGGGCCGGGAGAGAGCGCCTGGCCCGGGTGCCGTGTCTGTGTGGGGTTTCCGCGCAGATCCAGCTGGCACGTGCCCCGCAGCCGAGGTGAGGCGAACGAGCGCGGAGGAGGTTCGGGCAGGAAAGGGGGGCGCTTCGGGCTGCTGGTGGTCAGGGCAGGGATGGAGATGGACCCCACCCCCAGCCAAGGCCTCCAGACCTGGAGCATGTCCACGACCTAGGAACAGGAATCCACAAGCCAAAGCACAGCGGGAGACGGTCTCTCCCTGCGAACACTCTCTACACAGGTGATACATGCGCCGGTAGTGTCTCAGCCACCGCTAGTACTTGTGCGGCAAGGTCAGAGAACGTACGCTGACGGTGAATTGAGCTGCAATCCAGGGTCTGGACAGGGAGCCACAAAGAGACAGCAAAGAGCGCAAGACTAGCTTTCATTAAAATTATAACTAATATTATGTTAAAACTACGACGGCTGCACCTGGGGAGGGCTTGCTGAATAGCACGACAAGCACCCGGCGCAGCCAAATGTGCGTTAATCTGAAGGACTCAAGGGGCCTCGTAGGGTAGCGAACCTGACGTCTTTATCATGCCAAATGAGCGTCCCAGTCGTGCAACAAGAGGACACCAGCAATTATGGAGACATTAATTCTTAATCTGTTCACAAAACCATTTTCACGAACCTCCATTCCGTCTGTACTCACCTCTAAAAAAAAAACAGGCATGCTGATATACTGCTTCGACCCATATCAAGGGCGGGAAAACGGCACAGCGACTACATTTGACCGAAGCACGGCTCTTTTGCGTTAACTTCAACGTAGCGGCACAATATGACAAAGGCAAAACAGACAGCTTTGCCCTCATTCCGGCAATGCTTCCACGACAAAATTCCCTGCTGTGATCCGGAGGCCTGAGAAAATCAAAATATTTCAAAACCCCCTCACTATGTGGCCTTCTAATATTTTCACTTCTGTTTTTCCATGGAATAAAAATGTCAGTTTTTTTCCCCTGCAACGTTTCTCAAGAGATTTCCAGTACAGCAATAACTACGCCGTCCACCTGCTCCCGGACTCCACCTAACAATGTATTGTTTATTGTGGCCCCTTGGCCCGTCATAGCTTAGTATAGCTAATAAAACATGTAAGCACTTCGCACTGAATGGGAAACCGATTCTGTTTAATAACCATCACAGATTATTACATATCAAATCAGCAGAAAAGGTCCTTGAGGTAAAGAGCTCGAGTGAGAGAGCGGAGCCTGTTTTGCTAACCCGGAGCACGCATTAGGTAATGGGAAAGTGACACGGCACGCTTGTGAAGGCTTCCAAGAGCGATTGTGCACTCGCACTTTGGTGAAGGTGCGGTCATCGTTACGACACAGCCGGGAGAGAACACACAGGCGGAATATCGTTCCAGGTGGTCGCTGCTGTACCTTACCCGCAAGCTCTACCTGCATGGAGCATTAGCTGCATACAGTTACTTGTTTCAGAAAGGTTTTGGGATCCAGCATGTGTCGCGCGGCCGTCAGTACGGATCCCTACGAAACGCACACACGTCATCTGAAACCACTTGTCCCATACGGGGTCGCGGGGAGTCGGAGCCTAACCCGGCAACACAGGGTGTAAGGCTGGAGGGTGGGGGGACACACCCAGGACAGGATGTCAGTCCATCGCAAGGGACCCCAAGCAGGACTCGAACCCCAGACCAACTGGACAGCAGGAGCCAGTCAAACCCCCCTAACCCTACAAAATACCTGAGAAAATACTTGAAATGATTGAATGACATAGAAAAGGGGGTGCGGTGGCGCAGTGGGTTGGACCAGGTCCTGCTCTCCGGTGGCTCTGGGGTTTGAGTCCTGCTTGGGGTGCCTTGCGATGGACTGGTGTCCCGTCCTGGGTGTGCCCCCTCCCCTTCCAGCCTTACACCCTGTGTTGCCGGGTTAGGCTCTGGCTCCCCGTGACCCCGTATGGGACAAGTGGTTCAGAAAGTATGTGTGTGTGAATGACATAGTGTGGCTGCTATAGACCTACCTGGCCTCTCTAGATGTGTCCCTGAGTAGAACAGAAGTGATAAAGGGTTGGTGGTCACTGAAACTCAGCTGGGGTGCACACGGTCCCTGCAGGCCAGAGTTCAAATCAGTAAGGGCACAAGAATCCATTTCTATCTTTCTCAGATATGATTTTACTTTGAAATTTTATGGGGGACAAAACGATATGCCTCATAGAGTGGTAGATTTCAGTATGAATCCCATTCATACATAAGAGACCCCCCATCTTCCCACCCACCCTTCACGTGAATAAACTAGCAGTAAAGTTGAGAATAATAAATGAGCAAATAAATTAATTAGTAAGAAAGCAGACAAACACAGAAAAATATTAATGAAAACATTCAAAGGGGGAAGTCATTTCCAAGCTGAAGGGATAAAACTCATCCATTCGTACCCCGGGCAATGAGGCGCTATTGTCCAGGTGGCATGGGGGGTGGACGCAGGGCCAGCGGCTGGTGCCAGCACCGAGACAGAGTAAAGAAAAGCAAAATGGAGTTTGTGAAGTGTGAACAACTCACCGCATCACAGAGCGAAACATCACTTTGGGCAGATAAGCCCTGTGGGCCTGGCAGCAGAGACGCAGCAGAGACGCAGCGACTCTCTGCGCCGCGGCCCCAGATCTGGTTTGCGCCGCCTCTGTTATTATGGAATTATCCTATAAACTGCGTCTCGGCCCCTGGATTACCACTCGGTGCGAGAGAAATGTGTGCGCTGCCCACAGTACGAGAGGCCAAAGCGGAGACGTATACGGTCGGCGGGTGCAACCCCAGACACGGCCGCCTTATCTGTGGCTCCGGACTAACAGCTCATGCTGTTCCAATCACTTAGTAGACCTGGATCATCAGTGCACATCTCTGTGTTGTGCGTGTGTGTGTGTGTGTGTGTTTTACAGCTCATCTTCCTTCAGTTTTAAATTAAACTGACTTTACAGAGACGCAGTCGCCTCTGCTCTGTCTCCTAAAGCCGGGTAAAGCACAGAAGCCGTGCGCTTTTCAGGCGCTGGCAATGAAACTTGTTCCAAAACACACTCTTTTGTCAAGGCGGCCGCCGCTTAATTCTTTTAAAAGCCTTGTATTACCGAAGTATCCGCGCTCAGATATTTAAATTCGAACCTCCCTTCGCAATATTTACCGTCACTTTGTAATGTATTTTTCTTGCGGTCGGTTTACTGCAGTTTCCATTTGGAAAGGTGTCCCCCGAGATTATGTTAAAGCAACCGTGTGTAATTTATACCGCTTCGTTTCTGCCTTCGGGGACGGCCGAGCCGGAGCGTTCCCGTGTAGGAAGGCGCCGGAGGACAGCGCCGTTTTCCAGCTGGAGGCGTAACGAAGAGGCCGCTGAGGAAGAGCGCCCGCTTTAAAGAGCCGCACCAGGAGCCGAGGGACGCTCGCGCTGTCCTCCAAGCAGCCATGTTCATACATAAGAAGCGGTCGGGGTGACTTCCGGACTGGCTTTGGACCGGGAACGCAGGCAGGCCGGGCGCCGCTGCCGCTGCCGCCAACAGCTCTACTGTACTGGCGTCTGTCTGGCGTGACAAGAATCAGAACAAACTGCTCCCGTGATCCCCTCCTGACTGCGCCGCACACGGCGAATCGAACTCAGCGAGCGGCTATTAATACCGCTGACAGCACCTTTAATGACCCTCGGCCACCGCTTGACACGAGCGCTGCGAGCGTGCGAACGCACGGCGGGCTTCCGAGGAGCGCGGAGCAGAGCTTGGCGGCAGCGCCGGTTTTTCCCCCACCGCTGCAGTTTGGACACTCGCGCCACTTTCACTTATGATCTCAGTGCCCCGTTAGTCAGAGGTGCTGATGGGAAACTGTATAGAAAGTGCCTTCCAAGAACAATTTCAAAAACTAAACGAAACGCTGAAAATTACCAGAAACACACACACAGAGAAACCGCTTGTCCCAAGCGGGGTCACGGGGAACCGGAGCCTAACCCGGCAACGCAGGGCGTAAGGCTGGAGGAGGAGGGGACACACCCAGGACGGGATGCCAGTCCATCACAGGGCACCCCCAAGTGGAACTCGAACCCCAGACCCACCGGAGAGTAGGACCCAGCCAAACCTGCTGCACCACCATGCCCCCCCACTATTAAAAGTACAGTACAGAAATTTTAATAATCTATTAGAAAGCTGTTCTTGCATTATTGCACACTGAATATAATTTTCTTACAGTTAAGTACTTTGAGAAGCTGCTTCTACATAATACACATAAACTTTGCTTATTATTACTATTATTATTATTATTACGTAGGGTGCATGGTGGCACAGTGGGTTGGACTGGGTTCTGCTCTCCGGTGGGTCTGGGGTTCGAATCCCGCTTGGGGTGCTTTGTGACAGACTGGCATCCCGTCCTGGGTGTGTTCCCTCCCTCTCCGGCCTTACGCCCTGTGTTACCGGGTAGGCTCCGGTTCCCCGTGACCCCGTGTGGGACAAGCGGTTCTGAAAATGTGTGTGTGTGTGTGTGTGTGTGTGTGTATTATTATTATTATTATTACATGTAAATGTAGATATGTGAGCACTTTCTAGGGAAAGAGCCCCTCAGTCACCAGCGACTGTCTTGAGCGAGACCAGTGTAACCCGGTCTAACCGAGTCTAAGCAATTAATGAGAACACCCGAGTTCCATGCTGCCGTGTTTCTGGGTTCATTGTGTGACTTTACTCATGTGCAAACATGTAGAGGGAGCGTTCGACCGGTGACGCAGAATACCTACGTCGTCTTCATACTGCAAGTAGGCCATCGGTAACGATTCGCTGTGCAGTTTTTCATATTCAGATGCACCTAATTATAGCCTTCAAAGAGGCAGGCTGAAAATGTTTCTCAATCATATTCGCAAGGCTTGGAGCCCATTGCATGTTAACAATTTAAAACACACTGCCACAGCCTGAGGTTGTCCAAAAGCTCCACATAATACGAAATGAATCAATATCTGGAAGCATCTTGTTCACGAAGCGGCGATGTGCTCGAATGAAGCCCCGGTTAAGTTCCGCACTTGTCCAGCCTTTTCTGAGCATTTTGATGAATAAACTAAAATCTAACTAATGATGAAGCTTTAATTATTACAGTACGCGCTGTTTGTCATTTCTACATATCTATTTTTAATAAATAATCCAACTATTACTAGGACATTTTTACGCTGAGTACTTTCTGTCGTGCTTATACAAAGTGACAGACTGTGAGCGGAAATGTAATTAAATTCTAGTGCTTGAAATGAGAAGTCTAATTATGTGCATTTATAGGTAATTCTATTCGGAGAAAAGGGATGGACCCTTCGCTAAGCTCAACCCTGCGCACTCTCTTCATCCCTGAGCACTTTACACACACACACTTTCTGAACCGCTTGTCCCATACGGGGTCGCGGGGAGCCGGAGCCTAACCCGGCAACCCAGGGCATAGGGCTGGAAGGGGAGGGGACACACCCAGGACGGGATGCCAGTCCGTCGCAAGGCACCCCACGCGGGACTCGAACCCCAGACCCACCGGAGAGCAGGACCCGGTCCAACCCACTGCACCACTGCGCCCCCCCCTGTTTATCTGTGCTAATTTCATAGCAAACATTTCTCCGAACGTTCACCCGCTATCGGAATACCGTACATTTTACAGGTTCGATACAATCAGAGAAACATCCTGGAATCGTAAGAAGTATCTGGATGGTTGCCACTGTTATAGTTTCAGAAACTGTGCTGCTTGTGCACAACCTTGACCTTTTTACCTGCAGGAAGAGCTCAGAAGAAGAAGGGGATCCAGGGTGTGATCCATCAGAGGTGTCTCCTGACTCCGGCACACGCTCATTTCCTACGCCTTCAGTCACCTCTGGGTGACACCATATGTCATATGTTTCACACACACACACACACACACACACACACACACACACACACACACACACATTGTCTGAAACCGCTTGTCCCATGCAGGGTCACAATGAATCAGAGCCTAACCCGGCAACGCAGGGCGTAAGGCTGGAGGGGGAGGGGACACACCTGGGACGGGATGCCAGTCCGTCGCAAGACACCCCAAGCGGGACTCGAACCCCAGACCCACCGGAGAGCAGGACCCCCCCCATATTTCACATAATGCCTTAGAAAAATATTGGGCTATCAGAAAGGCAGCATAGGAAGAAAATCTGATTACTGACTCAATTCAGGATGATAATACCAATTTACTGTTATGTGGACACTGTTATATGTCACCCAGGGGCCTTGAGAGCATCGCCACAGGAAAGATGGATCAGGCAAACACTGATGGATCACAGATCTGTTATTAGTGGCTGTGTGCGACCGCTAGTCACTTGTAGGACCCGCATGAAGGAGCTTGAGTCCGTCCAGGACAAGGACTGGAGACCACAGGATGGAAGGCTCACGGTGACACAGAGGTCTTTGGGTTCACCTCACGCCAAGGAGGAGCACATGGGACCCGTGAGACGCAACATAACCGCAGGCCTCAGCTCCTGATGGGAGCAAAATCAAAGTCGGGGAAACCTGACCAAGTGAAGTCACAGCACCGAGCCGCATCACATTACGGGTCAAATAGTCAAAATGCTGCATTTTTTTTTCCCCCCATGGGGACCGTCGGACAAAGGATGTTCAAATCCTTCAAAGGTCCGAGGGTGCGTCGGCAAGAGTTTCCATCCGGCTTTCAAAATATACGAGCGGAGCCACACGAGAATGAGATTAATTAATTGACGTTAGCACATCGGACCAAAAGTAGCTGGATGGGATCGGGTTAAATATGGCCTTCGGCTGCATAAATACACTTTGTGTAAAAAGAAGTCCATTATCCAAAACAAAGAAAGCGTTAAATGTCCACATGAATCTCCGGCGAACCACAAAGAATTCTGCATCCCGTCATTAAACGGGCACGAATTAACCCTTTACAAGTTCCTTTTATGTGATTATAATGGGCGAGACGTGTTCCGCAGGGGCCGTTTGCGGCCGAGGCCAACCAGTGCGGCGGCTCGGGCAAGCTGGGAAAGTCTGAGCAGCGTGTGGTGACTGACGGGGCGCGAGCCACCGTCTGTGTGGGAGGACCGCGCTGTTACCAGCTCGCGGCTGAGCAGCCCGGCCAAAAAAACCGCGGCTCTCGGCTAAACGCAGGAAAACCCCGGCCAGACGACACAAGTGGAAACTCAGAAGTTCACCCAAGAGCCGAGATTAGGAGGGACACTACACAAACAAGTGGGGTGTGTGGAACAAAACCGCTACACTGCGGCTTGGACCGCGCTCTCGCACTGACCCGGCGGTCAATAAACACGTTTCAGGTGTTTCACACAAGACGGTAAACAAGGTCCGCGAGCTCTGCGCTGCACTCGGCGACCGACATCGTAGGGCCACGGCGCTCAGAGCAAAGCAAATACTGCATACTACATGGGCCACATTCAAGGCGTAAATATTTCATCTGTATACCCTCTACATGTACTGCGGTAAGATTTCACTGAAGATGTGCCTTAAACAAATGAGCTTTTCCCAAGTAACAGAAAATTCATTCTTCCCTCCTTCAAAGTTCGAGCATGAAACGAAGTGCGACGTGAAACGTGAGCTGCTGGAGGACCTGGATTCAAATGCCACCTTCGTCAAGCTACTTACCCTGCACCGATACAGTGATACTTACCCTGCTGTATGAACGGGTAAACGATTGGAATGAGTGGCACAAGGTGCCGTAGTGGTTAGTGCCGCTGCCCTCGGGCACGAAGGACACAGGTTCATATCCCACCCCCTGCTGTAGTAGCCCGGATCAAGGCATTTACCCTGAACTGGTACAGTAGAAGTTACCTTGCTGTATAAATGGGTAAATTGGTGTAAGTAGCTAAACAATAAGGTGCTTTGTATAACAGTGTACAATAAATGTAAGCAAACGTAATTGGTTGGTTGTGAAAATTCAACTGAATTAGCCTTATCCTGTCTTAGTCTGTGTTTCTGGGTGTGTGTGTGTGTGTGAGGCTGTCTTTGTGTTCCGGCGAATGAGTTAGACCGAGCGGGTGACTAAGTACACGCATGCGTCCAATTACAGTACATATGCAGTGTGTGTTCCGTTACCACAAGACGGGGATGGTGACTCGCCGGTGATGTCACAGGCACACTTTCACCTTGTATATATGGTGAAACTCCACCGTGCTTCACAGTGGAGAGAGGCCTCGGGAGCATCCATACCTCGTTCTCAGCGCAGCGGCATCGCTGGTCCTCTGTGAACAAACAGCGCTCCTCAGAACACTCTTCCATTTCACTGGACTCACCTGCAGGTGTCTTTTCTTTCACACTCAAACAGCATCGTCTCCTAGTGGATTGCAAATGTCAAGGAAATACGGCTGATAAGAACTTCAACATTTCCTGCGTTAGTAAGTATTCCTTATTTGTCTTCTTTTCAGACTGCCTCTTAGCAAACTCATGATAAACACGCCGTTTTAAACGTATAACGTCTATAACAGAAACTATAAAGTCACGCAATAAAGAATAACTCGAATTCTTTTAAAAAAAACCGAAGACTTTTTTTATGAGATTGTTTTGCCAAGTATGTTCTTGACAAGCGATCTCAGTGGAAGGATTATGGTACACTGCGGAGGATGCCGAACAACATTATTGTAGAACGCAACACTGAAAAACATGAATTTGTGTTTTGTGGGGGAAATAGAAGGCAGAACCAGTTTGTTTGGAGTGCACATTGTATACTGGATTTATGTGAATAAATGCAGTGTGTTTGGTGTCAGATTCTGTATGCATGTTTTCACTTTCTTCATGCTGATATTTAACCAAGTACAGGATGGAGGGATTGACAGGACGGTCCTGGTCCAATGGACCACACGCGGCGCATTTGTTGTGTTCATTTGGGCCCTGACAGGGAAACCTCAGTCAACTAATGTGCAACGTATGTCTTTAAAGAGAAACAGCACTAGACTTAAAGTTTACAGATACCACAACCTAATTTTGAAAACTGGATTCAACAAAAACTCAACTGCTTCAATCTCCCGAAACTCCGAATTCAATACGCAGTCAAATCATCGCTGTTAAACCAACTATGATAGATAAATTAGTCCTAAACAGAATTCATGTTCAACCTAGAGGGACCGCAAACAAGCTGGCACCTGTTATATTCGGTGTGTGTGAGCATGAGAGAATGATGGAAAAGAGAACTAAGCATTTGTCCTCAAAGGTCCAAAATAAATGAGACTGTCTTTATGCTGGATCAGGGTTAGAGGTGAGGGGAGACACACACACACACACACACACACACAGTGGAAGTGTTTCCCTGGGTGGGACAGGTGTCCTGCTGCAGTACAGACAGATGGACTATGCGTCTCCTGTGCTACTTACAGGACATGAAGAGGACACGAGTGCGGTTTGGGGCTGGCACACGGCAGGGATGGACGCTCCCTCTGCGTTCCACTGCTCCCCCATCTGTGTTAACACACAGGCACTTATTTCACATTTACCAAACGTGCTATACTATAGCACAAACCAGAGGAATACTTTTCATGTGCATTTTACATGTATTTAATGTGAAATGCCCTACAGACAACTTCTGGCTACAACTACTTGATTTACAGGGCTGGCTTTCATGGTTTTACTTATTTTAAAATGATTATCATGTTTGGAATGCCGGCGTCGCAAATTAGCTAGCATCTCGTCGGTGTCGTTTGAGTTCTGGAAAAAAAAAATCCACATCAAGGTGATGGGAAGACGTTCATCTCAGAGATGAACGACTCCACATCTTACCGAATATAAGGCCGTTGCGTTGGGATCTCTGGAGTTCAGCCGCTGATCAGACCTCATCGCCAACTTGCTAGTTGAAAGAAAGGCTCACAAAGAGGTTCACGCACATCTGGGGTGAGAGCCCTCGGGGTGCACACGTGCACACACACACATACACGCAGACAAACACACAGTAAGGAAGAGAAAAAAACAATACCCCTTTGTTTTGTGCTCCAGAAAGATGCCGTGATACAGCGCAATTGACGCCTAGCAGCAGAAAGGGAAAACAGCTGTATGGAGCTCTGCGGAGGCTTTGTTGGCAGCGCACTGCTCCTCTTCCTTCCTCTTCACCACGCAGGGGCAGGAGCAGCAGGGCACTGGAGGGGGGGAGGTTTACCCAAGTTAGTCCTCCACACAGAGCACATGGGAAAGTCATCTTCAAAGCACTGCAAGACACCATGTGCAAGACACAATGACAGTTGTTTTAGTGTTAAGTCAGGAATCGAATCCAAACACAACACTCATTTTGCTTCCAGCTGTTCTTCACACTGTGCATCTGCACATCTCTACACTGGCTGTCATGAAACAAGAGGTGAGAGCATTTCTTCATAAGGTTCATTGAAAGGTGTTGACACCATACCTGTCGTTCCACATCTGAAGCTTCCTTGGGGTTGGGGACCTTTTCCTTTCCAAAGTACCCTCCTTCACGCTCCACACAATTCCTGCAGCACTCCAAAAACTCCTGAAAGCCACGCAGCAGACAAAGGTTTCAACATCACCCCGAAGACATAAGCAGTAGCTTTTTTCACCTTTTCATTATATAAAAATTTCCTTTCTTGAAAACTTTTTTGTCTCTGTTCCCTGAGCTTGATTCTGAATTTCAGAAGTCTCTTGACCACCTGAAATTTACTCAAAATTTAATTGCATATCTTTGAAGAAACATCACATCTGACCAGAAAACAGGGGTTCAGCCAGTCGGTGTTACAGCTGAAGGACTGAAGACAAAAGGGTCATATTACAGGGTTACAGGCACAAGGCTTTGATCTTGCCTCCCCCACAGTCAACCTCAAAACTTTTCAACTTACTCTGATCTCTTTGCACTGACCGTCGGTCAAGGAAGTTGTCTTGATGTTGTTCAGGTGGTACACTGAGCGGAATCAGAAGGGCTTCCTTGCTCTTGCTCCAGTGTTGTATGGATCATAGGTCACTCACTAGAATTGACCTGCTTATGTTTGGGTACCAACCACCAGCTTATTCTCCAGGCAGGAGTGCTGCACTTTGCTGATCATGGACATCACTTCTACTAGTTAGCTTGGAAAGTTTTGCGCAGATAGCTTCTTGAACATGTCCTTGAGCCCATGGCAATAAAGTGAGCTCACCTTGGCACACTTCCGTTCAGTCAAAAGCTGGACACTACCACAGGAATCTCCTGGGTGGTCACTGAGACTTCTGATAGACACCCCCTGTCATCTTCAGCAGAAACACACTTACACCACCTGTAAGTGTCACATGTCATGGGTATCTTCTCAGACCTCTGAAATCCAGGTGCTGTAGCACTGTCCATATCAAGCAGGGTGGAGAAGGAGGAAGAGGGGAAGCAGGGGCAGGAGCGCAACAGTATGAGCCTTTGTGTAGGGGATCGCTTTTGGGGCAAACAAAAAAACCATTAAGATTAAAAGCGAACATTGTGTGTGTGTGTGTGTGTGTGTGTGTGTGCACGCGTGCACATGCTCTACATTCTGCCAGAACTCCGCAATTTTCTAGGAATCAAAAACAGCTTTCCTGGCTCAGTCTTTACATACTGGCTGCCAGGAAAAGTTGTTTTTTTTACCTGTTTATATGCAGGTAGAGTAGACTTTGCAGAATGGAATCATATGAGGTGCTTTTTTCCTACTGAATATGAAAGCACTGCATTACGTGAGGGCAAAGCAGCTGGAAAGTGCAGCGGCGAGAGTGGCGAGTGGGAAGGGTCTCACTCCCACCGTTGTCATAAAGGACTTTGGGGGCCACGCGTCAAACGGAGACCCTTACGGACCAAGCAGCTTGTAAAACAGGGAGCCCTTTGGAAAGTAATCCGCCACCCACTGGGTAAATACCACCGCGCTTTTCTTTCAAGGCAGTCTTTATTAAAACACTTGGGCCCTTTTATATACAAGCAAAGATTAACTGAGACATTCAAGTCTCAGGAGAACGGAAGAGGTTCTCTTTATTCTCATGTCAGTGAGTTCATCCTTCAGAAAACAACACCACCTATCCCTATCAGGGCAAAAAATGTAGAATGAATCATGATTTACAATGAGTGTTTTGTGTTTTAAATTAGTGATGGATGACATTTTAAAATCTGTTCTGTTGAGTTTAATTACATATTTTATACTTACTAATTTCATCTTAAAAAATTAAAACATTTTGTTGTAAAATTTGATATTGTCCCTTTCCAGGAATTCCCTTACGTGTTTTTCGCTGTACCAGGATAAAGCAGATTCACTGTAAGGAAACATCAACCATCAATCAATCAATTAAACATCATAAAATAAAATAGAAACAGGAATATGGAAAGGTACAAAAATAGGGCAGAAAAATCTTGTTTCCTGGGAGAAAATGTTATAATGTTGACTGTTATGAGTAATTTGCTTAGTTCAAAAGACTGCATCACATTCCAGGTTCAATTAAAAATGTTAGTATTGTATAAGCTTCCTATTACTGAATTTACAAGTGTTGTAGTACAGTATTAATTCAATATCACTATTTGTATGTCGAGGGGGTGCGGTGGTGCAGTGGGTTGGACCGCAGTCCTGCTCTCCGGTGGGTCTGGGGTTCAAGTCCCGCTCGGGGTGCCTTGCGGCGGACTGGCGTCCCGTCCTGGGTGTGTCCCCTTCCCCCTCCGGCCTTACGCCCTGTGTTACCGGGTAGGCTCCGGTTCCCCGTGACCCCGTAAGGGACAAGCGGTTCTGAAAATGTGTGTGTGTGTGTGTGTGTGTATTTGTATGTCAAATGTTGAAGTATAATAGTATGAAAGTGCCGGTGTTATGAAGAAGTTGTGTTGTGTGCCCCTGTAAATGAGATATTTTGTTTAACTGTGGGATGATCACCTCTTTTAGAGTTTATTTGAAAGTGAGCATCTACAAAATTTTGGAAAATTAAATTTTAACATGAGAAATGGTTCTTTAATCACATCAGATCAATTAAGCGACCAAATCCGACCAATTTCACCCTGTACATGTGATGCTACATCAGCAATTTTTTTTTAAATTCTGAGTTTTGGATATTTGTCAGTTGTATCTGACTGAATGAGTAAGATCATTCTTGCAGTCCTACCAGGACTCTGCTGGGAATCGCTTCAACACAAGTGCCGACTCCTGCCTTTCGCATCCAGTGGGCTTTTCTCCATTGGCAAATTAGTCATGTTTTAATTTAGGGCTTTGGTGACATTTTGAAACACTGCCTGTTTCCAGAGCTTAAAAGGCAATCCATAGGGAAGATCTGGCAGGCTAATCCGAAGCATTTTCCGCTATTTTCCGCTATTCCTTTCACCGGTGTCTTAGCAGCCCTCCAAGGGTAAGCTGATGGAAGGTGGGGCACATTAGTAAATAGAGTCAAGCCGAATGAAACGATAATCAAATTTCTGATCTCAAAATTTTCCGTATTATTCAACTGATCTCTCATCCCATAGGCAAATGTAAATCTTACTCAGGTGACCTCAAAGACCTGGCGTGCCAAAAACATTCCGCTCCTTAAAAGTAAGTCTGGAAGTCAGACAAACACCGTGGGAAAATGGATTCCTGCCCATCGTCCACTGACAGACAGGAAATGTGATGTCAACAAACCTGTCTATCTGTAGGGCGGAAGACTGGACCGGCCTCGGCAAAACACACCTCACCCTGGAGAACATACACTCAGTGTGGTAAAATCCAGTCAGTCCCTGGGGGAAATTCTGCTGAGTAAGGCTCACTGGTTGTTGGCCAAAGCCTTGGTGGAGCTCTTAGGTGTCTCCCCAGGCAAGATTTCAGATGAGAAAGGAATGTTTCCTATGAACACGTTCCAGTGGCAAGAGCTGCAAGTCAAATTAGCTGGAAAATGTTTGTTTTGTATGCCGAATGTTCCAGTAGTACACAAGGTAACTACCAACACGTTGAATCGCAAAACATTTCAGAGTGTTGGAGATGCGCTATTCTGTAAAATCTAATATTTAAGAGATGAGCACTTCTGCCCCTTAACAGCAATTTCGTGTTCTCTGTTTGTTACTGTGCATCATTTTGTAGTTAACTGGGAAATTGGACTGGTGGCAGAAGTGGGATTAGTTCAGTGCTCTTGGCTAAAGAAGTTTCTGTTGCTGAACAGGATCCTTTGTCAAAGACGTGTGTGCTAAATAACAAGGTTACAGGATACTTGCACTGATTTTGAGACTAACAGCCCCTCTATGACTCAGTTGTTTACATGAGTCAACGGAGGACAGTTATAAAATTCTCTTAATTGCTTAACACGTCCGAGGTCATCTTCAGGGAATTTGAATGAACTCTTCTGCAAAAGCAGAAGGCAAAATCAGCAATGCAGAGAAAGAGCAAAACAGAAACTTTTCACTCTTCTGATCTTCGATTTCAACAATACAATCTTTATAATGGGCTTCACAAATATAACTGTCAGATGTATCTACAACGTGTGTTCTCTGGTAATGCCGTAAGGTGATGACAAAATCTACAAAAACATTTAAAGAATGACTGTGCATGTGGTAATATTCAGTATGACACTTAATTACTTTATTTGGCAGAAACATTTTGTGGATCTCACACTCTAAACTGAATAAATGTATAGTTATACAGCAGACTTGTGTGTTATGCCATTATAGATTTTTGCATTTCTCCTTTCTCAGAGAACACTTTTGCTGAATTGAAAGAAAATAAATTTCAAATCACCAAAAAGCACTCTCTACGGGACAGTTCAGTTAAAATAAAGGCATGTATGTCTCGCAACTATGCTTTCTCTTACTGCTTATGTGCAAACGATGGTCTAAAGGATGCAGGTTCAAGCCCCAGGAGGAACAGACTCTTAGCTTTGCCTGGCACCGCAACTACTCAGCTGTTGGTAACCTCGAAAAGAATAACTAAAGCAGCGAATTTTCATAATTTAGTTAAACCACCCCCCCATTTTCTCATCTTTTCATTTGCCTCTTTGGACTGTTAACAATGTTGAAAATTTCATTCAAGCATATCCAGGGGAGTGGGGATAATTATTTGGGTGGGGGTGTAAAAAAAAACATGCATCTAGGTGGAATACTGCCACACTCCTCCCATCTCTCTCGCTCTCTCTCTCTCTCACACACACACACAGACACACACACACACACACTTGCCTGTTCCACCCTGCTGCTGGAAGGCTCATGGCAGTGTGCAACACTGGCGCCCCCTTCCTGCCTGTGCATTGCTGGCAAGCGGGCGGGCGGGTGGGCAGGCGGGCGGGCGGGCGAACAGACTCCCCAGGCAGGGCCGACTGCAGCCTTATTCTTCTGAAGTTCCCAGCAGTGGAGCACACAGACAGCATGCTGCGTGCTCCCCCGGCACTCCCACCCCAGCTGCTGTTGCCTGCGGTCGTCCCGTCCAGCTGCCAGCCCCTCTTCACCTAGAACAACTAGAAGAGACCTCAGCAGCACTAAAACTGGAGTGCTCGTCACTTTTTTTTGACTTTCCGTTCTTGCCTCAAACTGGGACCTTTGATAAAAGTAAGGCAACATCTGGAGATAGAGCAAATACAACAGTGGACTTCATTTGAAAGCCTTCCCCCCCCTCCTCCACAGCTCCACATGTAATCTCAGCTTATTTTCACAGGGATTTAATCATCAGGACTGAGGCTTGTGTTTGTGTCTCATTGCAGCCTGGAAACTGTGTGAAGATCTTTCTGTTTGGGAAACTGAAGGAACAAGTGACCCAACTTGCTGGACTCACTATTTGGAAAGTAAGTTCTCGCTGTGTTTCCTCTCGTTTGCTTCACTTCTTATCGGGGACACAATTTTGGAAACCTTCTGCACTCGAATATGTTTAACAAGCGCTGACGTTCCCGATTTTTCCCCAGGAAAACACGTTTAGTGAAGTAACAATGCAGTTTTTTGTGCTTTTAATAAATACTTGTGCTCTACTGAGAATTATTCCCATACAATTGCAAGAAAAAGTCAACAAATTCCTGGACATCATGTATCACTGTTTAAAGCAAAGCAATCTGTAATGCAATACTAAAAGCACTACAGATAAAAAAATATATATACATTTAGCATAGTGAGACCCTGCCAGTTTCGTACGTTTTTAGTTCCAGTATTTTTTTTTAAAGATTTATCAATAATAGATTTTTTTTGCATTTTCTTGTACAAGGAGCGACACAAACATCGTGTGATGCATACATACAGCAGGACTTTGTTTCTTCTCCACAGGAGACCAGGCACAGGATGTTTTGTTCGAGAAGACTGCTTCAGCAGTGGAGTTTCGCCGTGTTTCTGCTCTGCTCCCCTGTGCCCTATTACGGCCGACCCATTGATGCGCTCACTAACCGCATGTAAGTGCATCTCCTTCACACACACTTTGTCTACCCATGCGCATTCACACATACTCCACTCTCTCTGGATTTTTATTCAAATAGTAAAGCACCTACAAATTGCTAAATAATATCGAAATCATCAACATCAGTATAAAGTGTATTTATTACAATAATAATGCAATCCAGTGAAATTCCATCAATAATTCCAACAATGCTATTGCTATAATATTAATAGTACTAATCTATAATGCTAATTATTTTGACAAATGCAATCATGAATTTTATTTCAAGAAGAAAGAAATGGCTTTTAATATTCCTGGTAATAAAGTGCCGGTCAGGTGCTTTCTCTCAAGGCAAAGCGCGGTAGAGTACCAGGTTTGCGTACTTTTTTCCACTGTGTCCAGTCCTGGGGCGTCCGGCATGAAACTCGGGACGGTGTGGAAACAGGTCTGGCGCTCGGCTTCGAAAAAGCAGCAGCTCGCAGTAATCCCGGGCCTGCCGCCCTGTTGCACAGCGTTAGCGGGGAGCGCACACGGTCGCTGGCACCTCCAGCAGACCGGGCTACGGCAGGGCTGCTGAGCCAGCAAAATGAAATCTCACAACAAAAATGCGTCTGGGAGCAGGGACCCCCTGCAAAGCCTCCCCTGAAGCGCATGCCCACAGTGCGGCCTGTGGCTCTTGTGAACATTTCTCGTGTTTGCTCCTCTCCTCTGAGACCTTTTTCAGAGACATGCAAACATGCAGAGATGCAGCTCATGTTCCCCCCAACAGGAGCCTCTGTAATACTCCAACACTTATTTTGCCAGTTTTTACATCCCTCCTTTTAAATAGAACGGCAAAACCAAATCTATAAAATCCCATCAAGGTTTAGTCACTTTTAAAACGTATTTTGTTGCAGCAGTTAAAAGTTTTCCTGATCTTGAGGAACAAGCCTTCGGAGAAGCTGTTTGAGCTGAAACAAATGGAAAGTCCTGAATCACATTAATTCGACGCAATTGGCCTTTTATGATTTGGTATGTAGAGGGAATGGATATGGAGCAGATGCCACCCAAACTTTTTTTCGCTATTTACGCAGTGCACAGGCGAGTAATAAATTCTCTAGACGTGCTGTCGACAGCAGTCCAGCCCAAGGGTCACCTTCTGGGGGTGTGAGCAGGCCAGGGGAAAGCGTGCAGTGGGCGGTCAACCTGAGATGACCTGAACGGAGGGGTGGGGGGGGGGGGTGCTCGATCCCTCTCTTCTATTTTATTTCACATTCTCCTTAGCAGACGTTAATCCATTACGGCTAAAGGTTATTACAAATAGCACATACAGTTGGCTTTGCTGCCACACAGTATTACGATTATGATGCCTGAATTTGCGCCAAGTTTGGTAAAGTGGTTTGAAAAGAATAGAGTTACAATTACGGCGACTACAGAGCACTACTTTTTTTTTTTTTTCTTTTTCTTTTTAACAAGCTCGGAGAAACAATTAGCTGCAGGGAAACCAAATAAAGCTTTTGTACTGGGCTTGTGCCACCTCCCATGTGAAACGAACTTTATTTAATGCAAAACGCACCGGCTCTTCATCGCATTCAGGGAAACACCCAGAGGTGTATAAACAGAGCCGTTACATGCATAAATCAAATATGATTTTTCGCATGTGTTGTAATAAACACATAAATACTTGCAACACAGTTCTATGTATAATACACAAAAAATTTGACAAGAACTTAATACAATTATTATTAAAGGAATTATTTAAATAAATAGCAAATATATAACAAAATTGTACCATTTTTATTTGATCAGTCTGATCATGTTCCTTTTACACAGTTAGAACAGGCATTCCGGAGTTTCTTTTTCTTAAATTGCTTGTTCTCCTAGAACGGACATGTACATCATTACAGGTGTTCAAAATAATGCCATAGATGGCCTGCCGGAGCCACTGAAAAATGACAAGCTAGACTCACTTGTGTCCCTCAGTCATTGCTAACAATCACCTGGAATGTTCCACAGAGGGACTGACTGACACTAGCTCCGCACCTTCACCTGTGAGATAACACACAGACGCAAGCGCCACACGCCCCCGGGCCCTCGGTTCCAGCTGCGTGCTGCTTTATCATTTCGCAGCAAGTGCAACAGTACTGTGTGCAGTCCCACAGTAAATCACGGGTAAAAATTAAGATCAATAGTTAACCGTGGGCCCCGAGACGACGTTAGGACAAGCCTTCACGATGCTCACAGGACAAAGGAACACATTTAGATTTATTTTTTTAACTGACGGCTTTCCTTGGAAGCGACTTACAATGTTAAGCGACACACATTTCTTAAAATCCCCTTTACTTTTTAATTACATATTTGAAATCACTGTAAAAAAGAAGTCTTGCTGTATGAATAATATTTATATAATAACAATAAATCTGTAGTAAACTTTGCAGGAATAATTCATTTAATCTTTGACCAGGTCTTTTTTATTCTGTGACAGTGAAACTAGTGAAAAGTGACAAGCTTAAGGGTTTTTCCTTTTCAACAGAAGAGGCATCCGAAAATTACGAGTTTTTCAGCAGACATTTGTATGGAAACTGTTATTTTCCAAAGGAAGGAAAACTCATCTCAACATTCTTTGGCGAGAGGGCACCTTACATATAAATTTTACATTACTGGAGCAAGGAAGAATTCTCGCAATTATAAATCATCTCGGAGGAGGATGTATTGCCGTATTACTTTCATAAGCTAAGGCGAAGGGCTGGCTGATGTGGTCCTTCGTGCAAGATGGAGAAATGAACCCTCCGTCTGTCGCGTCTTCACTGAAAGCAACAAGGGGATTAATTTGGCTGCAGCTGCGCTTCGGTTCGAGTCCACTAAAAAAGGGTTATCAGAAGAGCAGCACGTGATGGGATCCCTGTTCCCAGGTAGACATGGAGGGAGAGCAGTGTAGTGCATGTGGGCCAAATAGACACATGGTGCTCCGTCAGCTCCCCTGACAGCCCTGCGACACCAGACCGGAGGGGTCAAAGCGTCTCAGTTTACCAGGAGATGTTTACAGAGCAGGGCTATTCCAACAGACATGAACCCCCATGGCCTCTTCTCTAGTCTGGCACCGAAGGGGTCCAAAGACTCGAGTCCATGCAGGCTGCAGGTGGCGCAGTGAATAAAGTCCCCACCTTTGGATAAAAGGACCCAAATGCCACCCTGCGCCATGCTTATCCTGAATTGATTAGGTAAAAATTACCCAGCTGTAGAAATGAGTAAATAAGGGTAAATAGCTTAACACTGTAAGCCACTTGGGATAAAAGTATGAGATAAATAGATGTCAATGATCGCAATCCAAGGTTTTGCAACACCACCAGTGTATTTTGCTGGCATTCCCCAGGTCATTATAGTTGTCATACAATATACTTTGGCTAAGAGCGAAGTTTTAAAGTGATTTTTTATCTCTTTTTGTCTTGCTTGTTATGTTAGGAGAGCCACTCATTTAGATTAGATTAGATAACTTCAACAATCAGAAAAGAAACTGCAAAAGGTATATATACAGAAAAAGGGTGACAGAGTGCAATCACACTGAAAGTAAATAAATGTCACATGTAGACAAGTATATAAAAATATATAACAGGAAATAAGAAATAGAAAAGAAACAAAAGCTGTGCAGACATTATCACATTATTATTATTTACATACATTAAGAGTCAAAACAGGGTTTTCAGGATTAGAACTCTTGTGTCCTTGAGAAATATGCTTAACGCACATTGATGATAAAATATCCATCTGGGTTTTAAACCATAATGTATATAATGTACATAATGTAAATTCTTTCGGATAAAGACATGAGCCAAGTGTCAAAATAAGAAAAAAGTGCTACATATACTGCCACCTACAGGTAACTGTACAAAAAAAAGTGACTGCTTCTTTTTCAAGGTTCATCACCCATGATATGCAAAAAAGAGGGGAAAAAAAAAAATCCGTGGAGCTGAACCATAGAACAGCATGATTCAACAAAATGTCGAGGGGAATACTGTGAAATAATGTTACATTTTTATTTACCCTGGCATCCTGAAACCCTGTGAAAAAAGGTAATTGTTTCAAGACATTTGCAGAGCGTGTTCCATAACCGCAGCCTTGGTGGTTACAACTGAAGACAACCCTGGAGCCTGCAGTTTTAAAACACCTATAAACTTTTAATCAATTTTAGAAATAAGGACAGATAAATACAGCTCGTGTAGACCGACTCACAGCAGAAATATTAAGCAAGAATTATTTCGGACGCTTTCAATGTTTGGAGAAAAATTTGTAATTTGGTTTAATGGCTCCTAATGTCTCTTTCTGTAACACATAATATACATTTAGCTGTAAAATTATACGTACATGTATATTTACATACATATGGTCAGTGTTAAACCCCAGTGAATTAAATGAAGTCCTGCAATGCGCGCATTTAATGAGCAGACCGAAATTGCCTCAAGCGAGAAACGCGGTAATGAGATGTGGGCCGACAGTTTAAGTGTCAGTGCTCTAAGTGGACCTTTACATACACTCTTCTGAATGTTCTTCCATGGACGCCAACCTTGTGCAGGAGCAGAACACGAAAACATGCCGCTGCTGCACAAACACGCGACTGTGCTGCAAAGAGCACCGCTGCGTGCGGGACGTGCCAGCTCCCTCGCGCCGGGTGCTACAACTCGCCCTGCATTTATTTTACTTAGGTATGAGGAGCGGGAACTCTCCGGATTTAAGGTAAATAAAATATCAAATTGTCAGTGGAGGCCGGCCAAGTTTTCACAGGCCTTGATTGCTCTAAGTAATACCACATTGAAGGCGGGCCACTTGGCGTGATTCGGCGGGGGCTGACAGTCACCGCGTCCCTCACCGGGGGTCCTTAACTGCCATGGGGTGAGAGTCGGGATGTGGGTGGGTTAGATCGCTGAGCCGTTCCCAGGTTATATAACACCGCATTGCAGCTTCGTGTTGGGTTGGACCTCGGCTCCAACTGTTAGACCTCAAAAAAATCTGGAAAGCACTAAAACAGTTTAGTTCCCAGGGGGATACTGACATACATGGCCTTGGCCTCCATGTCTGGCAAAGCCATGGATTTTTTTTTTTTATTTATTTACTTATTACTTCATTTATCTGAGTCTTTTGCACAAAGCAGCATCAGTCTTAAGCTGCTCACACTGATTTACTCACTTACGCAGCTGGGTAGTTTTACTGTATCAGTTCCGGGTAAGTACCTTGATCAAAGGTACTACAGCAGGAGGCGTGATTTGAACCAGGGTCCTTCGACAGGAAGATGCAGCTCTAACCACTGCGCCACCTACTGACCCCACAGCAGTTATGCAGCTTGTTAGAATTAGTTCACAATTTCGACCAGTTTGTGAAACACAGATACCTGTGCTCCCATGTGTGACGTCGAGCCTTGCTTCCTTCTGCAGGAGGCGCTCCGTGACCCATGCCCAGCTGATGCATGACAAGGGCCGCACGCTGCAGGACTTCAAGAGGCGCATGTGGCTCCAGGAGCTGCTGGATGAGGTGCACACGGCAGAGGTGCGAGAATTGCCAGACCGAGCGGGTGGGGCGGCAGGCGGGGGTGTGGCCGTTATCAGCGGGGTCCTCCCCAAACCTGCTGGAAGCACCAAGAACTACCCCGTTGGGTTCCGCCTGGATGAAGAAGGCACCCACCTGCCCCAGGAGACCAACAAGTCACAGACTTATAAGGACCAGTCGCTGAAGGCGGCCAGTAAAAAGAAGAAGAAGGGCCGTACTGGGAAGCGCCGGGAGAGCGAGAAGAAGAGGCGGAGGGCTCGCTCACTGCCAGGGCCAAGGGCCAGAAGCAGCTTCCTCCTGCAGCGGCAGCCATTCTTCGGCCTGCTGGCACAGCTCCACTAAGACTCCGTCAGTCTCTGACACAGGTAAACACGGTAAACCGCTGTCACCCAGAGCCAACGCATCCACTGGGCCTTACCATTCATTCATGATCATATTCTGTGTCGTGTTTGGTCCCAACCGTGAAATAGAGAAAGCCAAAGGTCAGGCAAAATGCTTCTATCATAGTACAGGTGGTCCATGACTTATGATGGGCTTCTGTTCTAACAATCTCATTGCAAGTTGACTTTGAATATAAACACAGTAGTTTTATAAATATATTTTCATGCTGCAAAATAATTTTCACTTTCATTTTTAAATCCGTTTCCTTTTTCTTTTCTGCATCACCATAATACACCGTCTTGCCATTGGAAAAAAATAACTTGAATGGAATCACAAACAAAATGTTTGTAAATTTAAGGTTTTTGTGGGGAAAAAAAAAAAACAGTCGCTGATAGACTGATCAATAAGAAATATGGTGCCTTGTTGCAGCAGGAGTAGCCAATGTTATGCTATTAACATTACCAGGACATGCCAAGACTTGAAAATAATATAATAAGGTTGATGGCGTGGCCATCATAAGTCCAGGGGCTTGTAAGTCACACATATGTTGAGGACCACCTGTATACAGAATATATGTGAAAAACAGGGATTAAAGCAGCATATGTGCTGTGTGAATATTAAATGGTTAATTGTAAAATTATAATACAGGACTTGTACACATCTTTCCCTTCTCTCTTTCTCCACATGTGAATCCTATGATTCAAGTTACATGGAACACTGTGTACATAGTCAGATATGATTTTAGATCCATCTGGAGACCGGGAGGATCAGATGTTGATGCAGAAGTTATTACAACATAAATACAGGACGCACCCAAAGAGACAAACCCAAACACGACCACTTTCAGTTACCACGGCGATAAAGCAACAGGCACCAGACCAGCGAGGTGTTAGTGTCTCATGGTCACGCTGCCCTTTGAGCGCCACTGGATGCACGGTGCCGCCCTGCTGTCCGCTGTTTTCATATCAGAAGGGCTGTCCCTTTGATGTAGGAGGGGTGGCTGTTTATCTACTGCAACGTGGCTCATTTGCATAATTGCAAACATGTGGCCTAGACCCCCATGCTGAGGGGCGTTAGGGGCCAAAACATCTACCCTGTCACATGAGCCTCACACACCACACCTCGTACTGTGGCTGTGCACACACCACCCTGATCAGAAACAGACCAGAAGCTGTGGCTCAGCCCTTTCCCACTATTCATTTTTTATATGCTTCTTCACTTTTGACATAGTTTCCATAAAAAAGCACAAAAGAGTTATTCTTTTAATTTAACATCATTTTAATTATTTACCTTTATCGGTTTAATTCTTTACATTTTTAAAAAAGTAATAATTATATTATCGGAGCACTTCAGAAAAAGTTCATTTACACCTATATCAACTCATTAAAACATCGAACTGTAATTCCTTAATTGTATTAGTTCCCCAATTATATTCCAACAAACATATGTGCAACGACATTCTGAATATAAAAATGTAGCTCTTAATATTGTAAATTTATAGTAATTTCCTGTTTTTCCTTTCTTTCTTTCACAGATAACCTAAAGACATTTCATTGGGATCCATAGACTCATTGCAGTATTCTGTAATAGTGATTTTTGGAAGGTAATGGGGGGAAATATTTATTGTTTGTAAATAATTTAAATGCACCAGAATAGTGATTATGATAATAATGAAAAAATATGTCATGCAACGCTCTGTGGAGCTTTTGGTTATTGTGAATATTTCTTTTTTGTTAGGACTTCGCCAATTATAAATGTCAGATTTGCCATAATTTATTTTTCTTTAAATGGTGTATTTATTTTGTAAATGTATGATGGTGCTGCTGACTTTCTATATTTTTGTAACATATTGCACTTTAGATATATGAATATATGAATCAAGTAATTTTGTTAACTGACCTTATAAAATGTTCTCTTTTTGTGGTTTATTTGGATGAAGAAAACGCCGATACTCTGACCTTGTATATCCCTAGCTCGATTTTGACAGATTGATTTCCCAGCCTCCAAAACTCTGTGCTCTCCTTGTTTTCCGCTGTGTCCCCCGAGTTCCACGAGGCTCTGCTCCAAGACACGCCGGATTTTCTCTGTGTACGTTGTGCTTCCAACCTGTACAATACCTCAGTCGGTTTCTTCATGTTTCTAGGATCCATCTGCAAAAGCCAGGGTTCACTCTGTACATAAACTGGACACATCGACTATATATTGTTTAGCACTTGCACTGAGAGAACACCCTATTTTGAAATGATTAAACATTTAGCAGAAATCCTTACACTTTCCATGTTATTTTTCAATTTCCTTAATAACCTGTGAAGAGACATTTGTCTATTTTTAATCTAGTAAATAGAACTCATATTTCACAGAGATTCAAACATGCGTACCACTGTCTCAAATCAGTTCACCTTCCTTAAGTTAAATGCAATAACACACGTTATATTTATGTCTTCTTTACTGAGACTGATACTGCAAACGACACTACTAATATTTCAGAAAATGGTGAAAATGTATTACTGAGACAAATTCAAAGCTGCTTAAACCATAAATACACAACTATGACTGTAACTACTAGCAGCAATCTTCAGCTTTTGCCAGAGTAGCAAAAAATGTTTGAGGAAAAAACTGAATCTCTTGCTTTATTTTGCTGGGGAAAATTTGGTAGTCAGTGGAATTTATGAAGTGAACAAGACAAAAGCGAGAAAAAACAAGTGAAGGTTGTTTTGGGGGTGCGGTGGCGCAGTGGGTTGGACTGCAGTCCTGCTGTCCGGTGGGTCTGGGGTTCGAGTCCCGCTTGGGGTGCCTTGCGGCGGACTGGCGTCCTGTCCTGGGTGTGTCCCCTTCCCCCTCTGGCCTTACGCCCTGTGTTGCCGGGTAGGCTCCGGTTCCCCGTGACCCCGTAAGGGACAAGCGGTTCTGAAAGTGTGTGTGTGTGTATTATTTATCATAGGGGATGTATGTTATAATGGCAGTTTAAAAATTTTGGTCAAAACTATAATATGGTAGCTAGTGAAAAACAATATAAATAACAATACTGATGGTGATGAGTACTTTTAAAGACCCAAAAAAATGTTATGAATAGAAGGTTACACATTGGGTTACTGAATGACCACACAGATCAACTCTAGTTATTAATCCACTTCCATTTCAGAGGCAGAAAAAATTTTATAGAACTTTTTAATTAGACTGGGGTTTGAATTGCTACTGTGACAGAAAATTGCTCCGCAAAGATAATTTACTTGCGTGAAAGAAATCTGTAAGAGGACAATTTTATTACACAGAAACACACCCATGACTAATCAATTACTGACATTCAAAATATAAAAGTAAAACATCAGACGAGTATGATTTATTCAGAAATTCACCCCGGTATATTTTTGACCCCAATCTGAGCAACTTGGTTTATATTGGCCACAATTTCAAAACTCAGAAATTCTTCCAGCGGTGTGCAGGCATCTCCAAACTGCCCTCTAAAAAGGTATCTGAGCTCTAGAGATTAACAAGTTCTAATTTGTATATTTTCCTTTTTTATTCTGAAATTCTATTAATACTTTGCCATTACTTCAGCAGAAGGAACAAAGAATGAACAGAGTAAATTTCACCCTTAAGTTTGAAACTGTCTTCCATTTCGTATCTGCGTTTCTCAGCAATGAATATGATTTTTTTGTGCCAGTAAAAAAGTTTTCCTGATGGGTTAATTGCTGACACTTTACACAGCAGTTCTATGTCCTTCCTTTATGGATGGGAGCCCCTTCAATTAAGAGCCTGGAAAGAATTTCCCTTGTGCAAAAATTGCTTCCATGTGCCATTTAATCAGAAACAGTGCTTTTTACAAATTGATACTTCAATACATTTCAAAGTCCGGCAAAGACGAATCCAAGAAACATAATTACTATAAATATTTGCACAATAAATCCAGTCACAGTTTAATTGGAAACTTGTTAATGATTTTCTGAGGTTTCCCAATAAACAATTTCAACACATTTATCATCATAGGTTTTCATTCCATTCTAGAAATAAATATTTAATAATATCTAATTTCTGATTAATTTGTTGTGAAGCCCATACAGCCATATCCAATACATGATATATGTAAAACCCAGACCAGGCAATACATCAAAATAATTGGTTTCCGTGAAGGTGAACAACCCACAAACATGAAAAGTCTGTCAAGGGAATCTGAGAGAAAGAATCATGAGAAATAATTCATTGCAAGGGACGCAGTCAGCTTGCTGAGAAATGAACACTTGTGACCTGAAGCCCGCAGAGCATGCAGCTCGCATGAGCGACACAGAGAGACACTCACACATACCATCCATACACCACGTGTTCCTGTTACTGTGGGCACAAACTGGTGACAATGGCAGCAAGAGAGGAAAAATCATCTCTTCCTTTGATCTGCAGAATGAATTAACAATACAACAATAAATCAACATCACTAAATATATAACCGGGGGGTGTGGTGGCGCAGTGGGATTGGCCTGTGCCCGCTCTGTGGCAGGTCTGGGGTTCGACTCCTGCTTGGGGTGCCTTGTGACGGACTGGTGTCCCGTCCTGGGTGTGTCCCTGCCCCCTCCAGCCTTGTGCCATGCGTTGCTGGGTTAGGCTCCGGTTTGCCGTGACCCCACTCAGAACAAGCAGTGTGTGTGTGTGTGTGTGTGTGTGTGTGTATAAATACACTTATACAAAAAGATATTACAGAGATTCATCTTATATCTAATTATGAGCTATTCCAATTAAAGTGCAGCACAGCAAGTAGTGCTTCCGCCTTACAGTGGCTGAGCTGTTTGAATGTAAGTTCAAATCTGGTTCAGTCTGCATAGAACTTACGCTCTCCCCATATCTACATGGGTTGCTTCTGGGCACTCCAGTTCCCTCCCAAGTCCAGAGACATGCAGTTCAGGTGGACTGGCGATGCTGCATTGCTCATGGTGTGTGAGTGGGTGAATAACCATGCGCACATGTGACTACCCTGTTATGGAATGACATCCTATCCAGGGTGCCCAGTGATTCTGGGATGGGCTCTGGACTCTGAAGACCCTGACCAGAACAAGCACACACACACACACACACACACACACACACACACACACACACACACACACACATTTTCAGAACCGCTCATCCCATACGGGGTCACGGGGAACCGGAGCCTACCCGGCAACACAGGGCGGAAGGCCGGAAGGGGAGGGGACACACCCAGGACGGGACGCCAGTCCGTCGCAAGGCACCCCAAGCGGGACTCGAACCCCAGACCCACCGGAGAGCAGGACTGTGGCCCAACCCACTGCTCCACCGCGCCCCCGCGCCCCCCACCAGAACAAGCAGTTAATGAAAATGGACAGATGGATATTACAATGGTAAAACCAGTGATGAGAAAAAGACAGAAGAATCCCACACCAATGTGTTCATGGAACACATATCTAAACATATGGGGCTTCAGCCTGGATCTGGAAACTGTCCAGAGTAGCAGGTTCCTGATGTTCTTTGGCACTTTTCTGCATTTTGCTGTCCACAACAAAAGACAATGTAGATGGTAGCTCAGAAAGGTGCTTCTGAACAGGAGCTGAAACCTGTAACCATGTCACAGCCGTGTGTTCACTGACATGGAGAATGGGGTAGGGTGGTGAGGTTCTTTCAAGTTCTGCGCTAAAACAACTGGTTGAGTGACTCTGCTCAAGAAGGCACTGGAGAACCCCATTTTACATTTATTCACCTAAATTATACATTTACATTTATTTAGCAGACACTTTTCTCCAAAGCAGCTTCCAATAAACTCAGCCCACATACCTTATTCACTGCTAGATACACAACTTACATTAGGTCACTCATCCATACATCAGTGGAACACACTCTCTGTCACTCACACACTACGGAGGAACCTGAACAGCATGTCTTTGGACTGTGGGAGGAAACTGGAGCACCCGGAGAAAACCCACCCAGACTGAACGGGGATCGAAGCCATGTCCTCTCATACCACCCAAGCGCTCTGAAACAGCAGCGTTACTTGCTGTGCCACCGTGCTGCCCTATATACCTGATAATTTTCTCCAAAGCAACTCATTGTGGGGTGCGGTGGCGCAGTGGGTTGGACCACGGTCCTGCTCTCTAGTGGGTCTGGGGTTCGAGTCCCGCTTGGGGTGTCTTGCGACGGACTGGCGTCCTGTCCTGGGTGTGTCCCCTCCCCCTCCGGCCTTACGCCCTGTGTTACCGGGTAGGCTCCGGTTCCCCGTGACCCTGTATGGGTTTTGGGGGTGCGGTGGCGCAGTGGGTTGGACCACAGTCCTGCTGTCCGGTGGGTCTGGGGTTCGAGTCCCGCTTGGGGTGCCTTGCGACGGACTGGCGTCCCGTCCTGGGTGTGTCCCCTCCCCCTCTGGCCTTACGCCCTGTGTTACCGGGTAGGCTCCGGTTCCCCGTGACCCCGTATGGGACAAGCGGTTCTGAAAATGTGTGTGTGTGCAACTCATTGTGTCTTAAGTACTTATGCTGACTTACCCTTTTATACAGTAGGGTAATACTTACATTTATTCATTTAGCAGATGCTTTTCTCCAAAGCGATATACATCTCAGAGGGTAATTCAAGGTAAGTGTGTACCTTAATCAAAGTGTGTACCTAAATTAAGGGAGCAGCAGCATCTGGGATTCAAACCTGGGACCTTGGAGAAGAAGTTGGTGTCTCTAACCACTACATCCCTGGACCTCATTAATAACTACTTTGCAAAACTCTCCCTCCCTCTTGCAGGACTTATATGCATATTGTTCATGACACATTTCTACAGTAATAATTTTTTCATACATTCCAGCTGAGTCCACAAGAATATCTTCTGAATCTCTTTACTCCCCTGACCGAGCCCACAGCACTGTCCACTGCAGCACTTTCTACAAGCTGACAGACATCTCTCAGAACAGCCAAGTCCCCTTTTCCAGTGGTAATTCTCTCAAATGAACTTCTTCCTTAATAACAATACCACTTCCTGACTTTCAAACACAAACTGTACAAACACACTTTGCTGCACATTTTTTTTTTTTAGAGTGTTTCATAAGAACACAAAGGATTCCAGGCAGGTTTTTGCTGATTGAGCCTTGATGAGTGTGCAGTTTGCCAAACTTAGCTGGCTGCTTTTAGGCAAAGCCTGTCTGATAGCTTCCTACATAAATAAACCTCTTTTCTCTGGACAGGAAAGCAGAAGAAGATGGATTCCACATCTATTCTTCCCACTCATTCCATCTGATGCCCTCATTTGAGCCCGTTCCACAAGAACAAAAAGAAGGATAAACAATTATGAATCCAAACACAGAATTAATCCTGAAGTCAGTGTAAACACTGGGTACTCCACTTACAAACACAATTGGGGCCGGAAATCTGTTTGTAACCCAATTTGTTCATAAACCTAACCACTACATCACAATCATTAAAAGCTTACTAATACCTACATCCCTCAGTTTATTTAGAGGTTTGTTTCTGTTAAAGCCTTAGATAACGCTACAATGAATTAAAAACTTGAAGAACTTTGTTCTATTTATTTCATTTTTGTCAACAGCTTCTCTTATGCAGGGTCGCTGTAATCCAGAGCCTATCATGGAGACATAGGCCGTGAGGCAGGGAACACTGCGGACAGGACACCAGTCCACCTCAGCACTATTATTTTATTATCTTTTTAAAAGTTTGAAACAACAAGCAACATTTGTCAGCATCCTTTTCTGTTCAGCTGCACACATTTTTTGAAAATAAGACATTATAGAAAGAGCTACAATTAAACAATCAACATTATTGTTAAAAATAAGCAAATTGAAAAATTGTCTGAATCATCAAATTCATAACTTGAATGTTCATAAGGAGCCAGTGCAGTTCACAGATCATGACAGGCAAATTCTGATTTTTCTCTTCTTACTGGTCAGCTGGCACCACTATAAAGTAATAAAGTGAAAAAGTAGCAGTAAAAAGACTTTATGACACAAAAAAAAACTATGTTTAATACTGATGTAAGTAAAAACTAATACAGATTTTACCAGCAGAGCCATAAATATGTCTTTCTGTGGCTACAAACTGGGAATAGAAACTGGATTAAAAGCCAGTTGTTCTTCCACCAGGCAGCTAATGGAAAAATCGAGATGTGGGCTTGTGTCCCCCCCCCCACAGGGAACTCCGTCACCCCCGCCTGTGTGTAGCAGTAGTGCAGCCCGACTCGTGGTGGCCCCTCGCACATACAGTACAGTCCCTGGGCCCTGTCCTGCAAAACCTGGCCATGGGGACCGGGTGCGAGAGCGGGTCAGTGCACTGCCTCTCAGGCATGGCCCTTCTGCGGAGGGGAGGGGAAGCCTCCATGTTAAATAAACACCAGCGCGTTAAGCAGCCCGAGGGCAGGAGGGAGTGCAATTTGCTTCTCCAGGCCAGCAGCAACTGCACTACAGACAGAACTGAGACTACCCTTCAAAAGGCTGCTGGCAGAAGTGTCAGCCTACTGGATTCAAACCTTTTCCCTGCATTAGCTTACCTCCCACATCCCAGAGACAACAGTCAGGTAACTGATTGCACCACAGTAAAATACCCAGTGGTGAAGCCCTCAGTGATGCCCAGTTCTCAGGAAGTCTCCATAAATATTACAAACTGAATAAGAATATTATAGCCTAAAGAAGTATTTATAGACTGAATAAGAACGAGGACCTTGAAAATGTATTAAAGTTGCTAGTGTTCAGAATAAGAGGAACAGAAAATATTATCAGTACTGCAGTAGAGTGTAGGTGGTGCTCTAGAGTCAAAGGTACAGTGGCAACACATGAGTGCCATTATTAAAGTGCCTCAGCTGAGCTGCTGAATTCTGACCTTCTCTAGACATTAGTTATCCACTTACTAATTTCATTTAGATGACATTTTTCCACCCAAAGCCACTTACATAGTCAATCTACTTACACCCATTTACCTACCCCCTTTGTACAGCAGGGTGATTTTAGGTTTCAGGTAAGTACCTTGATCAAGGGTACTACAGCAGGAGATGGCACTCAAACCTAGAGACTTATTCATTTAGTTGACACTTTTCTCCAAAGCAGCTTACAGTGTTAAGGTTACAATTATTTACCCATTTATACAGCTGGGTAATTTTTAGGTATGTACCTTGCTCAAGAGTACTACAGCCAAAGGTGGGAATCAAACCTGTGATCTTTGGATCCAAAGGCAGTAGTTCTAACCACTACACTAGTGACTGTCCATTTGATATCATAGGTCATTTGATTCCAGTGTGACAGCTGTAACCACTACACCACCTGCTGGCTGAATGTAACAGTGTATCCGAACATCTCAGAATTTGGGAGATTTTTTAATTTCTTATGCCTTAATGAGGCCAAAATTCAAAATTGCAAAAGAAGTGTAATTTAGCAGCTGATCTTTGATAAAGTGCAGAGACAGCAACAACGCTGCTCTGCTTTAAAAAGCAATACCAATAAACACCTACACTAATTTAAATAACACTAAAATTTTTACTAAAAATAACAACTGTCTGAATCAATACCTAAACGACACAGAACTTATTAAATAGCAGTGTGTCAGTAATGTTGGTGACAGGGAGGGACTCGGACCAGCTGATTTTTCCCAGGCAGCAGGTTGCCAAACGCCTCAGAATCAGATAAACAGTAATATATATTATAACCTTATGAACAAATGTTCGTTTTCGTTTACTTAGAGAGATTATTATATTGTTGGAATGTGGAGCAAAAAAAAAACTTGCAGCTACAATGGGCCTTAGCTGTATAGTTGACAGAAGAATAGTAATATCGCGAACGGTTTTCCCAGCCAGGTTCGGACACAAATGACACTGTGACACTGTCTGTGAACAGGAATTCCTTCTAGTAAAGCTGAAACTTAATTCTCCAGCTAGTACAAGACAAGTCGAAAGTGATTAAATTGCAATTAAAGTCCAGGGAAAAAAAAAAAAACAACCTTTAAGCGTGTAGCTTTCTTCATCTTCTTTGTTTTATTCTGTTTTTCTTCTCCGCCCTGACAGGAAAGTTCCCCGCGACGACGAGACTCAGACTCACTGTCGTTCTGCGCTGATGGAATTTTCGAGACGCTACGCGAGGGAACTATTCCTGTGGCATCCCTGATCCCTCCTACAAATTTGCCTGTGTCCGAAATTTCGATAACGGTTATTGGTTTCTGATAGGCAATTTTTGATTTTGGAGAAAAAAAAAATCTATATAACGAAATTTACCTTAAGTTGTCCCGCATTCGACTAGCGAAGCGGAACTGAAGTTATGAACTGTTGGTGCATCTGAATCTGTTGATCCGTTAGGAATATGAGAGTGTTGCTTTAAGAGAGTGGGGCATTATGGGAAGTGTATGAAATTCCACAGGAGTGTCTGTCCGCCATATTGGGCGTGTTATTCACGTGAATAACTGCGAAGACAGCAGAGCAATTAGCAGGGAAAAAGTTCCCCTGGTGGTTTTTCAGTTACGACGTGCGCGCATTTTAGCAGCAGTGCGCAGTTTTAGGAAGTTGTTCACAACGAACACGACACGCTCGGTGGATCTCTGCTTGGTTTGTTGCTCAGCCAGCCTGCAGGAAATGGAAACGGATCAATTAAAAAGAAAAGCGGGAATCACCCCCGGAGCAATTAAATGTGTAATCGTGTAAATGTGTGTAAAGTGTTTTACGAACTTAATGGGTGGATGGTTACGTAGGTGTTTGTTTAATTTTGAGAATTGAGGGCGATCTGTCGTTACTACTTAGTGAGGGCGCCCCCTGGCGGCTCGCTTACATCGCTCATTATTAGGTAGAGCCGCCTCTGAGCTGATGTTTTTGGACGAGGGGTAAATTGAGTTCTGGGGACGTGTTTTTCCTGTCAGTCTGAAGGCACCTGTACTTTCTGTTTTTTTGTATAATCGTAACCATTAAGGGCTGGCAGCGCGCCTCGCGCGAGACCACCGTGCACAGCGGCCCTCTTGTTGTCAGCGCGCGAGCTCCTTCTCGCGGGAGGGCCTTTACCTGACCGCCGTCCCGCTCGTGCAACTGGATTCTCGCACATCTGCGCCCGTGACGTCACGCCGGGCCTCTCCGGGGGCAGCGGTCCGCTCCCGTGTCGCCGAGGGAGGTAAACAGGGTAAGGGCCCACGCGTGTTTTCTAACGGACGTGACAAGTGGACAGAGCGATCATTTCAGGTGCCACACCTGCGAACTGTTGCTCATTCGCTGCGCGTGAGCGCAGCAGATACATCTGTAGAGACATATTTAATGCGCACGGGCGATGAGCTCCAGTTGCAGCGCGCAGATGCAGTACGGAAGGACGGCCACTGGGGGGCGCCAAAGGCCTGGCGCAGCAGCGCCACTCGCAGCCAAGCACAACGATGAGAAAAAGCAGCACTTGGTCAGAATTTAATACTGTATACACTTTGAGCAGAGCTGTCCAACGCCAATAAAGAGGTAATCAATCACGGGCACTGAAAGATCTTGTGTATTTGTGTATTTCCATTGTGTTGGCCAGCTGCAGTGCCGCTTGGCGCTAACCACCCGTCTTTCATTGCATACACATTTAATGTTTATGGCCTAGAAAATCCTGTGGACTCAACAGTTATAATTTGCACTTGGATTGTTCCGCGTGCTCGTAAAACAGATATTCGGAGCTATTCGAGGGCCTTCGCGCTACGCGATTGTTTCCACGCTGACAAGAAAGGCACGTTTCTTGTACGGGGCTCCCAGCCGAGACAATGCGCTTCCCACCACCAGGACGTCCGTCATTGGGCAGCGACCGCGCCTCCGTTGGGGGGCCGAACGGGACAAAGTGGCGCACGCTCAGATTTGTGAGCAGCATCGCACTGACTCGAACCCGCAGTCCTCCAGCACCGCCAGCAGCAGCCCAGTAGAGGATCTCCTGCCAAACTCCAGCTACTACCCACTTATAAGAGATGTAAAAGCCACCGACCCCACCCCACGAGACAAGCGGAGTGGACTATGTGCACATTGCTGAAGGGGGCACCGCACTCTCACACTATCATTACTGCTGCTGCCTCTTTTCAGTCTGTTGGTTGCACAGCAGGTAGTGCTGGTGCCTTGCAGCTTGTGTGTTCGTCCCATGTTCCTGTGGATGGTTTCTTCCTCCCACATAAATATTTCAGGACAGCTGCTGTCTACATACTGGCTGTAGTGTGGGAATGCATGTGTCTGACTGCCCTGCAGTCAGCTGCCATTCACACCTGGATGTGCCCTGCCTCACACCCTGTGCTTCCAGGATAGGCTCTGAACCCCCGCAACCCTGTGCTACTATAGCCGTAGCAAAGTGCTCAAAACAGGACCCACTCCGCTACTTGAACCCTTGAGACTGCAGGTCACAAGTTTGTTTTGCTACCTACAAATACTACACACACAGAGTGAGTTTTTTTAATCCATTTATTCTGAAACACATGGGAAAGAGCATCACCATCATCCTTAGAAGAAGGTGTTTGGTCTCTTGGTGGTGAAGCGTGGCTTGTGCTGGCGGCGCAGCACCCGGTGGGGCAGGGGGAACTTGATCTTGGAGTCCTGTGGACAGAATGAGAGCAATGACCCCAGTTACTAACTGTTCTACTTGCACAACCTCCACCAGCATGATTTGATTCCTCAAAAAAAAATAAAATTTAAAAAAAACTTGTTGCCAGTTTGAAAGACCGCCAGCTTAGAAGACATGCAGCTTGAAAACTGGAAGAGGAGCATGGCACTAATTTTGCAGGCATTAAACCAGAGCAAACCACAACAGGTCACCCGGTGAGAGACCCGCCAAACCACAGCAAACCACTCGACAATCACGGTGGTCTCTGCAGTCCATCGGTACACGGGGTCCTGACTTACGTGGAACTGCTTGATGGCCGGTCGGCGACACTTGTTGGCAGGGATCTCCTGCACCTTCATGATCTGGATGGCGTGGGCTCGAGCGCGGTGCCGGGCCCCCATGTCACGGTCTGCCAAGCACACACACAGAACACAGTGTGATTCATTTAACACGGTGGCAATGACTTCAATCAATTTTACAAAAACAATTTCCTGCTTTATATTGATTAGTTATACTGACTTGAAATCTAAAGGTTACTGGTTTGAATTTCAAAAGGATCCTTCTGTGACAACTTGACAAAATAGTAAATTTTACACGGTAGTCTAACAGAGCAAAGAAACTACAAATAAAGATAAACTTGTCAAAATGAGCTCATCTTTGTGGGCCTGAACATGACCTTTTTCTGCATGTCCTACAAAGAAGGTACAGCAGAGTCACTCACCACACAACATCCAAGCACAAATTTCACTTACACTAACCCTACTGACATGACAGTTGGCCTAACAATAACGGATGTCAAGAATAAAACACACCGCGGCAATCGTGTGGTGCTTTGATACGATTAAGCAAACTCTTTCTTTACTAAGGGCTAAATTAAAACAACTTCCCATTCTTTAGGCAAAGCAAACTGATAAGTTCTTACATTTTAAAACTGAAGCTTCTCTAAATATTAAGCTCTTTTACCATAAATTACAAGTTACTTTAATACCCAGAGTTAATCATCGCCTGCATGTAGGTAACTGTTGATCCACGATTTCACTTCCGTCAGCACAGCAGCTTATGGAAGGCGACGAGGTTCTTTTTGATGTGTGCACACATGACAAGAGCATTATATGTGCTTATAATGACCTTTGGGTTTGTGTGCCACCTGGAGGCTCAGTGCTTATTTCCCACTGTAATTCAACAATGACTACTGTATTTTTAAAATCTTGCTAAACCAGACAACCTGTGCATCACTGCATAACCACTTGGTTTCATCTAGACAACAGCTGCCAGTAAATACAGAGAAAACTTTGCACAAAAATATGGGGTAGCTGATAGCATACGGGTTACAGCTGTTTTCTTTGAATCAAAAATACTGCCGCTTACAATCTCTTTCACTGCTGTAGCAACCTTGAGCAAGGCACATACCCTGAAGTGCTCCAGGAAATATTACCAAACTATATAAATGGGTAAACAATTGCAGGTAGCTTAACATTCAAAGTCACTTTGGAGAAGTGTCAGCTAAATGAATAAATGGAAATGTAAAACAAACAAGTTAAACAGCTGCCCAAGAGCTTTACAAAAAATACTGAAGAGCCACAGAAGAGATAACACAGACAAGTGTCATTTCCCAGTAAGCAGCAACAGCTCTAAAAGAGACTGTACCATGTCCCCTCTGAGACATAAGAGAGTTAAATGACTCGTGTGTGAGACTAAACCAGACAGACATTCTGCGCACTACACTGGAGGCTACTGGACAAACTGCACAACACGGGATGATAAACAGAATGTCATACAAAACATATTTGAGAGCACACTGCCATGTCGTCTTTGACATTCTGACCGTGAATACGACAATAGCACTGCCACTGTCAGAAGAGGAAATGCTGTGGTATACGTGACTGGCAGGATGGAGGGCGAATCGCTGCCCGGGAAACTTACAGCACTGGGTCACGGCCCCAGATGTGGTCAGGTCTCTGTACTCCCTGTACATGTTGTGGGTGCCGCTTCGAGAGTCGTAGCGCAGCCAGATGCCGAAGTTCTTCACCTTCAGTGGAGTCTTCTCATGCACCTGCACCATCGGAGAGACAACTTATAGCCATGGAAAAAACACTAAGATCTGGGTGCACATGTAAGCATTTAGGGCAATAAATAAATCAAACAAGAATTTCTTTCCCCAATTAGCTGAAGCAAAACAATCAGTCTCTAAACACATTATTACGACGGTAATATTTGTGACAGGAGAGGCCCAATTTAGGATGACAGGTAGCGTTTACAGGAACTATCTTTTTACTCAGTCGTCGCAGGTTCAACTTCCATCTCCTGTTGCAGTACCCTCAAAGTACTTACCCTGAACTCATAGGGTAAAAATTACCCTGCTGATTAGAAAGGTATAATGGCAAGCAGATTATGCACTGCAGACCACTTTGCAGAAAAGTGTCATAATAAATATAAATTAGCCTGAACTTTTCCCACAGTTCCATATTCAGACTGGAACTCGAGAGTTTCCAATGACTACTAAAATAAAGCTGTGTAACTTCTTGTGTGGTAAACACCACAACAGAGAATCATCTCTATTAACTTTTGTTTATGACCCCTTTCAACAAGGCCACTTACAATGTGAAAATAAGCAAGTTTTACCAATTTACACAGCTGAATATTCTTACAGTGCCAATTCAGAGTGAGTGCCAAAACAAAGAGTACTACAGTGGGAGTAAGGATTTGAATTCAGAGCCTTCAGACACTGGCCGGTGACAGCGCAAACCGCCACGCCACCTCCTGTTCTTTATCTGAATCGCATTTTCAGGTGCGCCCATCCCTCTTACCAGTCCACAGTAGACAGTTTCTCCAGAGGCCTTCTTCATCTTCCTCAGCTGCGAGACAAAGTACCAAAAGCGGGACTTGGCCACCACATGGTTGGGGGCGAAGATCCTCATGCGGTACAGCGGAGGGTTTGGGTTCTTGGTGGAGGGCAGCAGACGCCCAACCACTTTGTACTCCTTAAGCTGAAAGAACAACACCACAATACATCTCATTTCAACCTGACACTTCCTGAGATCCTCGGCTACTGGAAACACTAAATCTGAACACTTCATCTACGCTTATTACAGAGTATAATTGTAGAGCCTTGATTTCACTTCCAGAGGCACAGCAGCGCCTGGAAGGCGACAAGGCCCTCCTTGATTTCTGCACCACAGGCAAGAGACCGTATTACTGGCGAATACAGATCTTTGGGTTTTCGTGTGCACGAGCGAGTCGAGACCACGTTCAAAACCCCGAGCAAAGCCCCACTCTCTCACACACACACACACACACACAAAGAGAGACAGCGACAGATAGACAGACTCGCGCGCGCTAATCCCGGCGCTCCTCGCGGCCCTCCACCACCGGCTCCCCAACCAGGCTGATGATCACACCCGTTCGCTTCCCCGTAGCTAACCCGTGATTGTGCAACTTCAAACGCGTAGCCAGGCTTTACACATTTAAACTGTTATACTGTCGCCAGAAACATGTTCCTGTGCCCTCAAACTCCGCTCTATAGTCTAAGGAGCGCGAGGCGGCTTCTTTCACCACATGGTTCGTCAGCGCACATTCCGCCGCCGCCATATTTTACCACCTTACGCTTTAAAAAAAGACAGCGCTAAAATTGCAATTTTCTCTTCAAACAAAGCAAATAAAGCAATATGGACGTCTATCTTCAACCTCGTGGGTTTACAGAAGAGATATTTGGGCAAATTATTATGTTTTTAACACTTCTCATACCGTGCCTGACGCCTTCATGATGCCACTCGCGGATTGCCACTGTAAAAGAGGAAGTTGAAGGGCGTGGAAAATTCACGTCACAGAAATTACCGGAAACGAAAGTGTCCGAAAGATCGTAGTTATGGGTAAGCCCGTGTGCCTGTGCTGAACGTTGATTTGTTCGTCTTGAAGTACGTCAAACTATATGCGTATTGCGCCTCTCTATAGGAAAATTCTTATTGGTTGCTGCCCTGGCGGTTCTGGAAGCTCATTTGCTCCCCGTCCCCCCCCATGTTTCAACAGTGAATATTGTTTTCTTCAGAGATGCGTGAAACATAGGAACAGGATCAGAAAGGACTTATCGAAATGTAAATCAAAGCCTACATTAACACCTTTTGATTGGTGTGATTTTAATAACTGTTTTAATTGCTTTAGATTTGAAACGTACTCTAAGATTTTGTTTCACTAACACCTTCATGACCGGAGCAGAAGTTGTCCTATGGCAAGGTCTTAGGAATTCATAACTAATGAATCTTTTCCACTCTGTACAAATCATGATTTGTGAAATAATTTTACAGTATTGCACCATCCACTACTGAAACCTTTTTTTTTGGTTTAGGCTTTTCAGGTTTTTTTTCCCCCCCATTCCACATTAGAAATAAGGCCTGAAGCTTGTCAAACATGTTAAATATACTAGAAGGTACTCTCCTATTGGTCCTTGTAGTGTAAAGACTGTGCAGAGGACCACTGTCAAAGGCTATACATTCAGTCATAACAATTCTGAAATTTAAGTTGCATTGATAGGTTTTATTCCAGGTCAACAGTATAATGTGTCTTGTCTAGTCCTGGAGGTACCACTAAAGCATTGCTCCGAAGCAATCTATTCAGAGACAAGTTGGGCATTATTTCTTTTAATGCAGCTCAAGCTCCCACTTCACAATCACTGAAACAAAACTCATACAGCAGCTTTTCTAGCCTCTGTTAAGGTTTCTCAAAGGGGAAAAGGAAGGAAGGGGGGAGAGAGGGGAAGAAAAAAAAAAAAAAAAAAAAACCCCACCCTATAGCTGAGCATCATATAATAAACAATTCCAACACATTTGATTTCATGACCATATATGAATTCTTCAAATCTGAAAATAACTTAATATGGCAAAGCTTTAAACAGAGAGAATAGCTGGCCATGCATGTACTGTCAAGTCCACCGTGGCAAGAGCCCTCCACAGGCACCTCTACATCCATCCTGAGGTATCAGCCAAGGTCCCACACTTCCTGGTGACCTTCTGGAGCCAGTGTCTGTGCTGTTCAGCCTTTGATCACTGCAATGGGCCTCAGTTTAATGGCCTTCTTGCTGATTCCAGCATCATGGCATGTGTTGACCACATCAGTCACATTCTTATACGATTCTGGTGCCTGTTGGTTTTTTTTTTTTTTTTTTTTTTTAAAAAAAGGTACATTTGTTATTTTTCTCCACCTCAAACTTAGGCAATCATGATATGCATTGTTTTCACCAAATTTGCCTTCATGTGGTTGTCCTGAACATACAGTACATGGGGTGTCTGATTAGTATAATAGAGCACTTTTCAAAGCAGGTAAAGTCTGACAAGTGCACCAATAGGCACATTACTATGTTACGCGTTTCAACACATCTCCTTGCCTACCTCCTCCATGACCAGTTTGGGAGAGGCAACTCTGATGGCGATGCCCATGTCGGCTAGTTTATCAAGCACATCCTGGAAATCCAGGTTCCGGCGAGATTTAGCACGAGACAAAGCACGACCCTAGGAGGAGGAAGAGAGAGGAAAAAAAAAAAAAAAAAAAAAAAAAAAAAAAAAAAAAGTGAACCTCCTGGTGGTGCTCTGGAGCAACAGATGTTTGTAGCAAAGAAAAGGAAGAATAAAGGTGCAGTCTTACAGCCCCGTGGCAGGTCGTCCCAAATGTCTCAGTCATGCCCTGCTCTGTGCCAGTGAGGACATAGCTGCATGTGCCCATGGTGCCACCGATGAGGACAGGCTGGCCAGTCATCTGCTTGGGATACAGAGGAAGAGCAAAACTAAAAAAACAGGGATCTGGATAGGAAGAAGTCACCAGAGAATACTTTCAGACTGCCACTATCCAGAATGAAAAGCAAACAGTTAATTGTACCTGTATTCAGATTTAAAACCGTTAAACAAGTGAAGCCCTTATAACACAGATCTTGCATGTTTGAAAAACAACTTTCTACAAAGTATTTATCTACTACAATCAAACAAATGTGTAACATAAATGTAGAGACTGGAGCAAAAATCTACAATTACATTAATCTCAAATGGGTAATGAACAGTTCAAATTTCCATAAAAAGAGAATAATTTAACAGTTTGTTGTATTCGAAGCAGAGCAGCAATGCTTATTGTGGCAGTAAAAACCCCAACCAGTACAGGCAGCGCATGTGGAGACCCACTGGTCACCTGGTAGTCGACAGCGATGAGCGGGTGGTGTGGTGGGAAAGCACGAGTAGAGCCCTTGCGGTGCACCAGCAGTGTCTTCTGCTTGCCACCCACTATGTGCTCCTCTACCTTAGCAATGTTGTGGGACACATCGTAGATCACGTGCATGTCCAGGTCATCCGGGGTAGAGCCAAACACTTTGGCAAAGGCCTAATAATATGCGGAATAGTCAGTCCCTCCATCACATCATTAACGTGCCGATTGGAAATATTTCCTTTCTCAACATAGTGATCTGACTGACATAAGATGGAGGAAATAAAACTACAAAAGACAGACACTTTAAGGAATAAATTGAAACACAGAGCCATGGTGCCAAAAAGGAAACAAACTGGCAACACAGAAAAAGAAAGCATAGCAGATACATGATAGAGCTGATGTGACATTCCAGCAGCACACACTTGTCTGGTGAGGAAAGTCATTGAAGAGCGGTTGACCCAGGCGTAGTTCCCAGCAGCCGCCATGCCCTTCAAGTAGTCCTGGCCCTCTGGGGAGAAAATCCGAGCACAGGCCAGCTGCCTGTCATTCACCACAATCTTGTCCCTCTTCATGGCCTTCTCCATGGCCACCAGAGCATCTACATGAGATGGTGTTACAGGTTCATGTGGGCTTGGCCAGAGGAGTTAAACACACTTGGTCCATTTATGTGGAAGTGCTCGTTTCATTCACACAAGATGAATGAGTACCCATACTCATATTTCAGAATATATTTACGTATTCAAGGTTTGATTTCTTCAGGGATGACACTGCACCAAAACTCAATGTATACTGTCACCACAGCCTCACTGTAGACAAAGCTGGCTTACAGGTAAACCAATTGAGTTTCCACAGTACGTCATAGTAACACTTTTACTATTAGATCACCAGAGGACTGTTTAAGGCAAGGTTTCCTATGCTCACCTCAGTAGATAAGGTACAGTGGTCTTTAGAGAGGCCCTATCAAGTGCCTACCAGTGGCTACTTGGTGACCGAGGCCTCGGCTACCGCTGTGGATCATCACGCAGATCTGCCCCTTGTGGTCAATGCCCATCTTCTTGGCAGCATAATCATTGTAGATTTCATCCACAACCTGAATCTCAGCATAGTGGTTTCCTGCACCCAAAGTCCCCAGCTAGACAAAAGACCAGCAGGATTTATAACAGAGACAGGCAAGATTCTACAAGTAACTGAAATAAGGAAACAAAGCCTAGAAAAATCAGCTTGGGAAACTCTGTGGCCAGGAACCAACTGGGTCCCTGTGGCAGTAGCATCAAGGTCCCCAGGTTGTGGCTGGAATATCGCCTGTTGGGGGCACTGAGTACCTGGGGGAGCCCTCTCTTCTTGGCCTTGGAGGAGACCCTGGTGGGATCAGCCTGAAGCATGCGGCCATATTCTTCGCAGTGCTCCTTGTCCTCTGCCCAGGCGTAGCCTTCCCGGAGAGACCAGTCCACACCCATCTCCAGAGCCTCCTCAAGATCTCTGGAAACACACCACAGCACTCAACTGGTTACAAACTTAGCCTATGGTTGGCTTTTGCTTGAGCCATGAGTGTAGTGGTTAATCTTCCAAAAACAGACATTACTCAAGTTCAAGTACATTTCCTTTTGTCTGAGGCTTTATCTAATCTTAATTTCATCAGAAAACTGGAAAATACATGAAAATGCATTACCATACAGCTGGTGAATCAGAAACAAAGATCAGCAGACAAACATGTGAATGAAGGCCTGCACAAGCCAGTTTCACACTCCTGTTGTACAGTTTACCAGAGAATAAACTGCTCCAAGTCCAGCCAGCAATGAAGTAAAAGGCAAAAACCTTGCCTGCTACTAGTGGCAACTAGAGGGGGGGGGGGGGGGGGGGGGGGGGGAAAAAAAAAAAAAAAAAAAAAAAATACATGGCATTATACTTAATTTTTATCATGTGCCGCACTGTTTGTCTTTGACTAAGTTGTGCTTCCTTCATTTAAGAAACATAGCTAAATTGCGGTGATTCCTGTGTAGACGGGATTCTGAGAAACTGGTTCATGCTTTTGTTTCCAGCAGGCTGGATTACTGTAATGCTTCATTGTCGGGTTGTCCATACCAGACCGTATCCAGACTACAGTTGGTACAAAATGCTGCTGTGAGAATTGTCACTAGAACTAGGAAGTCTGACCATTTAACACCGGTACTTAAATAGTTGCATTGGCTCCCGGTCGCATTTAGAGTTGATTACAAAATCCTTCTTTTGACCTATAAAACAGTACATGGCATTGCTCCGGCTTATATTTGTGATATTATTGATTCTTATATCCCAGGATGATATTGCCGTTCATTAGATGCAGGTTACCTTAAAGCACCTGTGAACAATAAGACCTCAGTAGGAGGTCACACCTTTAGTTATAGAGCACCTAAACTGGAATAGTTTACTAGTTACTGTTAGAAATGCCCCATCTGTTTTCAAATCCCAACTAAAGACTTACATGTTTCACTCAGGCATTCCACCTCGAAATGTAATTCTACCTGCCTTGGTTGTTTATGACCTTTATAAAAATGCATATTAAATTAATTAAATTACTAACTCTGTTCTTTCTTCTTGCTGAGCACTACCTCGCTACGTAAAACCTGAGGAGGCCAGCCGGTGGTGACAGACGAATCCCATGCTGACAGAGGATGATGTCCATCTACCATGATGAACGAGACATTCCATGCTGAGCTGGGGATCCAAGCTGCCATTTAGCAACATAATGATTATTACTTACCTTCTGGCTTACAATTGTTACTTTCTAGAATGCCCAGGAGGGGTGGGCAACCACTGGCCCGTGGCTCCCCCAGAGGTTTTTTCCTCCCTCAACCTTCAGTTGGAAGTTTTGTTCCTTTCCCCAGGGGCCAGCAGGCATACTTACAGCTCTATAAATGTACTTTATTATAGTAGCCATTAGTCAGCTGTCTTCATCGTTTGTATCCGTTTTTCTTGCCTTATGCCTGTGTTAAAGCGCTTTGCGTCACTGTGTGAGAAGAGCGTTCTATAAAAATGATCTGAATTTAAGTTACACTCCAATCAGATTCAACATGTTTGCTCAGTCATAGCAATACACACACCCGATTCAAGCCATTCAAATTGTCATCAACAACTAATTAGTTAAATTAAGTATGCCTATACAGGACCAGAAAATAACTATACACACCATGGAACAGAGCCCAACCGCATCAAAACATGACGTCTTTGTATTCCTATAGACTACACGTATCATGCTTTTGTTAAAGTAGTGCCATGTGTTACTCTTTAATAAGTTCAAATGACTAGCATCAAGGTAATTTAAATATTACTGAATCATTTCAAGCAAAAAAAATGCAACTCAAAACATATGTGGTAAGTAGTCTAGGAAGATGGTATAGAATTTTGGGATAACACCTTATACATTTCTTCATGTACTACAGAAGGGAAGCAGGTTGTTACATCAAGGCAATACATGAGAAACATGAATGTGATGCGAGTTAGGCAACAAACTCGGTAACACAGTGTAACGTGTCCACGCATACCGCCGACACTGTCACACAACCTTCTCCATGCTTAATGTCAGCTTCCTTACTTTGCACCCATGGGAATGACACCCTTGGAGCCCACACCCACTGGGATGTGGTCAAACATGGCCTGGGCCACCTGTTCCTTCACGGGCTGCACGTCCCCCTCGTCCAGGCAAGTACGCAGCAGACGCACACCGCAGTTGATGTCAAAGCCCACACCACCTAGAAAGGTAGGCGGCACAAGTGAGCACACCCTGAACACAGAGCAGGACATTTCCAATGACCATTCCACAACAGCCCATTCGCGGAACAGTGGACATTGTCATTGGAATAACCAGCAATCCATTTCCTCGTTATAACAGCGCAAGAACTGCAAGTCACAGCTGTCCAACAGCAAAGAGTACTCTTTACATCTCACTCCCAGTCAGTCCATCAGCAGGAAAGCACTTTCCGAACCAGATCATTTACCAGGGGAGACAACCGCGTTGGGGTTGCTCATGTCGAAAGCAGCCATGTTTCCGATGGCAAACCCATAGCCAGAGTGGACATCCGGAAGGCCAACAGATCTCTGCAGGATGGTTATATCGATCAAACATCTCATTTACCATAGAGATCACTTTCAAAGCTTCTGCTTGTCCCACATAATAACCAAGAGACACTTACATGCACAATCCCAGGGAGCGCTGCAACATTGCCAATCTGTTTCATGGCCGGTAGAAACCCACCGATGCCTGACAACAAGATAAAAGTCAGAGGTGCTGGCAGAACTCCAAATCAGGCCTCTACAGCTGCAGACATAAGAACAATCATTACCTCCACCTCGACAGGCATTGCGGAGCTCCTCAAACATCAGCTTCTCCAGGGGGTCGTTGACATAGAAGACCCCTTCCACCTGTACACGGCAGAACCAAGTTAACACAATACACTGCTGTTTTCTACAAGTGCTGTGGAGAAAAGTATGTGCCCCTCTACTAATTCCCTGCATTTTTTTTTTTGGCAGCTTTCAGTTATTATACTTGATCCAATCTTTTTGTCAGTTCTAGTGCTGCATATAATGGGGTGCAAGAGAGAAAAAGCAACCCCAGTACTGTCTTTATGTCATTTCCTTCATGACTAAGATAATGAGATGTGCACTCAGAAGTGTAAAAAAGTAAAATCAGACTAATTTAGGATGCAATTACTAATTAGCCCACTGATTAACAAGGCCTCACGGGCTGCCAGGTAATAAATAATTCCTAGTGATTAACCCAGCAGAAGTCAAGCTGGCAAAACAGAGACTCACATATATTATAAATTAAATCAATAAATGGAATATAATAATAGCACTGCAGTTTCAGTCAATGGCTAATAAATGGTTTTATCAACAGTTCGTGACATGATTGGTGCATGATTATATTCATTGTGCTAAACTAAAGCCAGGGCGAGACACGACGACTGACGAACACTCGTCGAGTCGTGTGAAATTATGAAATTTTAACGTATTTGCACATTTAAAAACATTAAGTCATTCACGTAAACTGAGCACAGCCCTACAACCTGCATATTTGGAACGAAGCCTTTCCGTATTCGCCAGCAGTTCTTGTGAATTTTATCCAGAAATTGTAGCTCGTCATTGTAGCTGCGACTCATTCTGCCGTGTAGTTGCGAACAACTGACTGAAAGAGAACGAGACACTGCAACGGAGCAGAGGCGCTCGTGCAATTTATCTGGAACTACGGCAACGCTGCAGGGTCATGCGGCGTGAGAGAATTACAAAACGCATCCTTGTATTTTAATGTGTCTGGTCTTGGCTGCACTGCATAATGCATTACAGACCGACAGACAAACAGAAGGATATACACACACACACACACACACACACACACTTTATTTATTCCAGGAAATTGTACGGAGCTACAGTAGTATGCAAACATCCATTAGAGACAAAAACTTGCAAGTACTAGTGATTCTGGTGATTCCGGTGCCTAACAGCTGCTGGAAGGAAGCAGACAGTCCATTATGAATATATTATTTACATCAAAAAAGGATTTGAATGTTTGAAATGGGATGATCTCGTCGGTGTTCTTAGAAAATAATTTATCGACAGAACACATGCACAACAATCTCTGCAAAAAGTGAAAAGAACACAAATTTGCTCAGAAATTATTAATGATGCATTACATCTGAATAGCTATGATTGCTCACGTTTCTTACATTTGCATTTCAGTCCAAATATTTTGGAAAAAGCTTACAGCAGCTGAAAGCTGAAATTGTAACATTGCTTTTCTTCCGTCTCAAGGCCTGAAGTCATGCGAGTACCTTCCTGATAAAAAACATGTGGGTTGACATGACTTGGACGGCAGTAATGAAACACATACCATTTCACACTTTGGCAATGTGGCTCACATTGTTCCACACATTGGCTCTCTTATGAATGTTCAAGAGATTGAGCTGAAGTTCCAGTAACAACACTTTTTTTCACTGTACAACAGATCTTTCTTGCCATGGATAGAGCCTGCTTTTAGTCACTTGTCAGTGGGCTCAACACAAGGGAGCCAACGGAGCCGACAGCCCGATGTATATTTATCAAACATGTTTCCTGCTGGCTGCTGAGAGCATGTGGTTCCTCGATGTGTCTTCTGCAGGACCTCTCTGTGTCCTCACACCGCTGCTTTGTCCTTGCAATAATAGTACATTACTCCTATTTTTATTATTGGAAGTAGTAGTAGTCCTATGTTCTTATTACTATTATGATTTAATAAAACTTTAATACACAGCACCTTACAATTTTATCCTTTGACAAAGCTGCATTTCTTACTAAAGCAGTGCAGTACCATTGCTCTGCATACTAAAGAACCTCAAAGCAGTTATTACAATACATCTGCCAGCTGGAACATGTCCTTCTCCTGTCTTCCTTACCCTGGCACCCAGTACATTACACAGATTTATTTAGCTGATGTTTTCTTCCCAAATAACCTAGAGTGTTCATGTTGGGTTGGACCTCAGCTCCAACTGTTAGACCTCAAAAAAACCTGGAAAGCACTAAAACAGTTAAGTGCCCAGGGGGATACTGACATATGTGGCCTTGGCTTCCATCTCTGGCAAAGCCACGGATACATTTTTTGATTTACTTATCACTTCATTTATCTGGGTCTTTTACGCAAAGCAGTGTCAGTCTTAAGCTGCTTACACTGATCTACCCATTTTTACAGCAGGGTGATTTTGACTATATCAATACAGGGTAAGTACCTTGATCAATGGTACTACAGCAGGAGGTGGGATTAGGCCAAGGCCCTTTGAGTGCAAGGCAGCAGCTCTAACCATTGTGTCCCCTGCTGCTCCATCTGGAGGTCAAAGGTTCTGTAACCCCCAGGAAACAGAGCAGTTAACACACAGCTGGCAGCAGAGGAGTGGACAATGTACCTCAAGTAGGGTGTGGGTGTGTACCTTTGTGTGAGCACAGTTATTGGTGTTGGGTGAGCTGTAACTCTGTTGGACAGGAGTAGAGATTTTCACATTAACAATGTTAGACCTTCTGTGAACACAGTGAGAAGGTCCAACATGGTTAATGTGAAAATCTCTACTCGTGTCTTCTTGTAAATATTGATTTATATATACATACATATTAGGGGCACAGTGGCATGGCAGGATTGGCCAGGTCCCACTCTCTGGCGGGTTTGGGGTTCAAGTGCTGCGTGGGGTGCCTTGCAATGGACTGGCGTCCCGTCCTGGGTGCGTCCCCTCCCCCTCGAGCCTTGCAGGCTGTGTTGCCTGGTTGGGCTCCGGTTCGCAGCAACCCCGCTCGGGACAAGTGGCTTCAGACAGTGTGTGTGTGTGTGTGTGTGTGGTATACAACAGAAGTGAGTACACCCCTGTGCAATCTCACTTAAATGTCAAATGATTTGTAAGTTGACAAGTAGGGTATTTGTTCTAATGTAAATTTAAAAACTAACAGTTTAGATTTACTATATTAAAAATACAGGCCCCACAGTAGAAACTCAATGCAACAAAAATCAATACACCTTTCATTACTGAGACTAAAATCTTTTGTTTTCTGTGTCCATCTTTATTTTTGATGACAGACTCAGTCTTCCGTGGCATAAAGGATACCAGTGTTGCATACTTACTGAGAGGTGATACAATTTTGATCATTTGAAATTTAAGTGATATTGCAAAGGGGTGTAGTCACTTCTGGTGTATACTGTATATGTACAGTATATACGCAAACACTGTCTGAAACCGCTTGTCTCATGCGGGGGGTCGCAGGGAGCCGGAGCCTAACCGGGGAACGCAGGGCATAAGGCTGGAGGGGGAGAGGACACACCCAGGATGGGACACCAGTCTGTCACAAGGCATCCGAAGCGGGACTCAAACCCCAGACCCATCGGAGAGCTGAACCCAGTCAAACCCACTGCACCACCCCGCCCTCTGCATAGTATATATACAGTTTATATATAAAATAAATACATATACTTTATAAAATAAATATTTATTTATATTTTATAATTTAGCAGATGCTATTCTCTAATGCAACTTACAATATTAAGCTACTTATTATTTACTCATTTATACTGCTGTATGTATCAGCATGATGTTTAAAGTCACATGAAAAAAGGGTCTGCTAAGTGAATAAATGTAATGTAAGCCACACATGAAAACAAAAGCATATTTTTGATGAAATATGAGAAAATAAAAATACAACATTTTTTTAAAACCTGCACTCCAGCATGTGATATAGAGGGTCACTTTTATTATTTGTAAAATGCAGAACTAACCCTCTACGCCAGTGTGTCGCTTCACATTTGAACCCATTAACTAATTTCCATCCACAGTTGTATTGTTGCTGTCCTAGGTTCACCCAGTACAGTACGCCAAGCCATGGAAGACCACATGCACTCATTGATGGTAAATATTAGGGTATTTTACATTACTGCAAGTGGCTGCAGTGCCCACTTGGGTGTGCTGCATGTCCTATTAAATATTTTCTGAAAGCCTGCAAGGCTCAAAGTGGTTTAATTTACTGAGAGGTGTTCTCAGGGCATATTTCTTATGGTTTTGATAAAAATAATCCTTTTTGCCCTCAGAACACATTTCAGGAAGCAAACCGCTGATGTATGTTTAAAATGCAGACACAATAAAACAGTGATTAAATACAATGGTAACATGCTACTTTATTTTTATGGTTTTCAATTAGTTTGATGTTGTATATCCAAAGGAGAAAGAAGAAAATATTTTAGCTTGAGTAAAAAATATAATTAAAGAACATGAACACTAGAAAAGAGCAGTTTGGGGCACAACAACTTACAGAAACCTTATAATGTAGAGAAATTACAGATACATCCACATACATAAAATAATACAAGGGCAAAGTGTTACAGTATTTACCAGGGGTGGTCTGTAGTGCTGCCTAAGTTTATAAAAGGAGATCAAATATTCAGAATTTTTTTGAATATTCATGCAGTAGGTGGGGTGCGGTGGCGCAGTGGGTTGAACCACAGTCCTGCTCTCCGGTGGGTCTGGGGTTCGAGTCCTGCTTGGGGTGCCTTGTGACGGACTGGCATCCCGTCCTGGGTGTGTCCCCTCCCCCTCCGGCCTTACGCCCTGTGCTGCCGGGTAGGCTCCGGTTCCCCGTGACCCCGTATGGGACAAGCGGTTCTGAAAATGTGTGTGTGTGTGTGTGTGTGTGTATTCATGCAGTTCAAATGTTAACTTATCTAGTAGAAGTAAGTTAGACATTTAAGCATGTATTTGTGAAATAACCTTCAAGTGTGGATCATAGCAGTAATATAAATATCCTTTGCAAGTATGTAAGAATGATCAGCCTACATTCCATAACTTCATTTAAAAAACTATTTGGGAGGTAGTGAGGTAAATTTAGAAATGTTTGCATCTTACCCAAGAACTGTTACTGGAAGCTTTTGCACTCATTTCCAGTATGTGAGCAGAGGTTGCACTCAGTGCCCTGTGTGTTTAGGGCATCCATGACATCACCATGTCATCAGAAACAGTGGCATCGACGAGCTGAGTCAGCCGGCTCAATGTTTACAAGATGTATCGGTCACTACAGACACATGACCTTCTCTAGGAGAATACTAATGAGATAAGGGAAAAGGGCCTTATCTTTCACATGATGCTGAAACAAGCGAGCAGAGGCATCCTCAGCAGAGCCCCCCGATAGCAACCATCCATCACTCACTGTTAACTGCGTAAACATCTTCTCTTCCGTGCCACTCCTAGTTATTGTCACAGGATTTCCCTGGCTTCCTAAGCCTAGTTCCTCTGAGCTGCTCTTCCTGGCTTGTTTATAATTTTCCTTTTTGAAGCAGTTGCATCTAGTCCTGTCCTGCCCGTCCCAGGTAGCTGCAGAGCAACATTTCATCGAGAATTATCGTCACCTGATCATTATCTCGTGACCTTCTAAGCACTTTCATTTTGTGTAGTCCGAACATTGCAATTCATCTTGGATAACAGCGTCAAGTAAAGACAACATAATAGTTATTATTACTCAGTTATTCTCTGGCTCAGGTGTGCTGTTCCTCAGCTATCTAATCCTTAGTCTCTCTGTAATGAGTGTTCTCACTGTCAGGTGGAAGTGACCTCTTACTAAGTTAACAGTGCTACTTTTTACTGTTTTACTCATTCGTGTCCGGTGTCCAATGTCTTTTTTTGCGCCATTTATTTATGCCAGTGGGATTCCAGCATTTCCTACATTTACATTGATTCATGTAGATGACAGCTTTTCGCCAAACAATCTTACAACACTGAGTAACTTACAATGATTTACCCATTTATACAGCTGGGTAATTTTTACTGTATCAATTCAGAGTAAGTATCTAGACCAAGGGTACTGCAGGAGGAGGTGGGATTCAAACCAAGGTCCTTCAATTACAGGGAAGCAGCTCCAATCACTGCAGCACCTTGTGCCCCTACCTGTTGTCTGTGTGCTACTGTAACCTCCTGCAATTTCTACAACAACAATAATCAGATAACTAATCAACAGGATATTCTCTCCTGTCTGTAAGTTGGTGTCAGTTTGTGAGACGGTGTGTGTGTGTGTTGTGTGTGTGATATATAAAGAGATCTGAATGAATGTGAATCCGGTTTCTGAGGTGGTGTATGTGTGTGTGTAACGAACAGCTCCCCGTGCCCAGTGTGTGAACCATTTTTCTGAGGCGGTGTGTGTGTGTGTGTGTGTGTGTTACGAACAGCTCCCGGCGCCCAGCGTGTGAGCCCCGTTCGCGCGGCTGCCATGTGCCTTTAAGAAAGTGGGAGTGGCCGCAGCCTCAGGACGCGCGGCAGCGTCCCTAACAAAGGGGGAGCTACGTGTGTTTCGGTGTGCGCGCGCGCGCGAGCGCGAGAGTGTACCCCGAAGGACGCAGTCACGGCTCGCTGACGGACTCGGCGCTGCACAGAAGGCTCTTTTCTGCGGCCTTCGCCGCTCGCTACCGCGAAAAGGACAGGAGGATGCGTGGCGGCCCGGCGCGCAGCAGCAGGCCCAGCGACTGTCTTGTATCTGTCACCTGCACCGCGGGGCCGTCGCCGCCTTGTCGTCATACTAGTGATGCGGCCCGAACGGGCGCGCGTTCCCGGAGCTCTCACAGCGCACCTGAGGCGATCCCCGCGGGCGGCTCCGCTCCTCTTAAAAGAGTTTTTTTGCGCTCGTAACTAGTTCCTTTTCGGCGTTATTTCCGCCGATGCGCATTTTACGCCGAATACTGTTACGGAATTAGTTGAAAGGCGACGACCTGCTAACCGCTGAGACTCGGTCGGTGCCGGAGACCGGCTCGTCAGGACGGACACCTTACAGGAGCAACTCCTTTCTTGACCTCGTCCTCGACGATAATTAATCGTCGTTATTAAATTATCCACACTTCTTGGTTGGCAGTAGTAGGGAAGACGGACGATAGATACGTCCTTTGTTTTGGACTAGTCTAGTGTTGGACTACGCCTCCTCGGCATCGACCTGTGCGGCTGTGTGTCGAGTGGCGGCCGCAGAAGGAGGCGAAGCCGCCGAAGAACGCCGCGGGTCGGTCCGTCCGTCGTCCTCGCGCCACCCCGCCGTGCTCGTCCCCGCCGCCGCCGTTCCCGTCCTCACTGACATGCTCTCAGTGTGGCAATGGCATCCTTCCCGAGCAACTGCAAGCCCGACGGGAGCGCGGAGCGCACGGACGAGCTGGACCGCTCTTTGCAGCAGATGCTGAAGGCCATCGCGGACGAGCGCAACCGCCTCAGTGTGCGGCACGAGATGAGCGGTGAGTGCGGTCGGAACACGCGGTTCCTCTCCGCCTCTTATCAACCAAGCACAGGCTGAGGCTCAGAGCAGAGGCTGCGCGGCGCTCAATACGTGTCACTGAAACGACTTCACTTCAGTGTGTTTCGGTACCGCTTTTAGAATGACCACTCACCGAGTCATTTTACTGCAATGCTCAGACAGAGTACCCAGAAAGGGCAATGCGTTTCCTTAGTCCGGCGACAGTCTCTCATCCAGCTTAGGTAATGTGTAGTGTTGGTACAGTCAGTGTAGCATTACTCGGGTAATCAGTACAGTACAGCTTGGTATTCATTACTCAGGTCTCACAGGTGTTCTTTAGTACAGCTGTATATTTTATTGAGTCGCGTACAGTCCCAGTAGGTGGATGGAGATCCCTATGGTCAGATCACACTGTCTGATGGCTAGATTTCTGCCCAAGGGACCAGTAAGTGATAAGACTGTAAGTGTCTATGGCAACAGTAACAGTTGAGGTAGTACCACCCTAAGGGTAGTGTCTGAAATATTACCCAACATAATAATGAACAGTGACCATCTGAAGCATTATGCAAGGTAACTGTAACTCAGTGTTACAGAACATGTGGGACAGCCAGTAGTATAGCGGTTTAAACCGTTGCCTTCGGACCCAAAGGTTGCGGGTTCAAATCCCGCCCCTTCTTGCTACAGCGCCCTTGAGCAATGCATTTCACCTTAAATCCCTGCAGTAAAATTACCAAGCTGTATGAAGGGGTAAATAATTATGGGGAACTTAACATCGTAAGTAACTTTTTGGAGAAAAGTGACTTCTAAACAAGTAAGTGTAATATGTGACGCACTATCTACAGTATTGCTACGCACAGTTGGTAGCTGAAGAACTGTATTTTAATGGTTAAGGCAATAAAGGAACTCTGTGTTTCCGCATCTTTCTGAAAGTTTGATTTACCCACATGTTTGCAACTCATTTTGTCCTTCATAGGTGTAAAAGAGGATTAGACACATGAGTCACATGTGGGCAAAAGACCGCATAATGGAGATATGGTTTCCTGTGTCCACTTAAGAAATATCAGTGAGAGGTTATTGTGTAGACCATTGTGGGTGTTGAGGTGCTTGCATGAATTTGGGTTCCATTTTTGATCCAGGTGTACGCATTTGCATATGAAGGATACCAGATAAAGCCTTGTTCACTTATTCTGCCCTTTCATGAGTAAAAATAGACTTCACTGTGAAACAAATACAGCTTTTAAAGGGAAAAAAAAACCCAGTTAGGGGAAAAAATGTTATTTATACAGACTGCACTGCAATATATGGGAGCTGCGAAACAGTTTGCATATGTTATTTATAGTGTCTTGAATTATTATAATTTACTGAAGTTGTATTTAGTTACATTGTACCTTTTATAATATGCACTGTGATTTTAAAAGCCAGTATTCATCCTGGGAAACTTTGTCTTGACATTGTAAGTCTCCTTGGACCAAGGTGTAGGTATAATAGTAGTAATAACACAGTTGTACCAAATGCTCTGGTGGAGTATGTTTGTCTTCATGAGGAACTGTCTGAGGAGAAGTTAAAAAAAAAAAAAAAAAAAAAAGGCACTGTACATGTGATGAGAAATCATGGAACAAAGAGTGGCTGACATCAGCTGTTTTGTTACTTTTACACAACTTATTCAAAGTATTTCTCTTAGAGAAAAAAATAAACTGGAATGTCAACAAACATCAAAGTTTTTAAGTTTTATTGTTTTGACTCAAATTACTTTTATAACTCAATTTTCATAATGGAAAAAACTTATTTATGTAACACAAACACACCTTGAATTGTATACCATGCCTTCTTTACTTTTCTATATTTGTCTAGAATTCTCTTTCTTGTGTGTTCTCTACTTATTGCATTAATTTTTTGCATATTGGATACAATTCTTTCCAAAGCAACATGCAGATCAGAGTGAACACAGCTATTCATGAACAGATGAAGAGCTGTGGACACAGACACAGGATTATCAACTTGCAGCTTGTTTGTATGATTGTCACCATGTTGCTGGTTCACATCACTCAGCTTCCTGTTGAAGTAGCATTCAAATAGCAAAATGGTATTGGAGTCATTTACAAAATGGTCAGGGGATGGGGAAAAACACTAAGGACTTTTTGAATGCAGAGAGGGATTTAGCAGTTAGTGGGACCGCCAAGCAGAGGTCTGGTTGCCTGAGTTGACCCGCAGTTTACATTTACGTTACATTTATTCATTTAGCAGACGCTTTTGTCCAAAGCGATGTACATCTCAGCAAAAGTACAATTTATGCATTACATTGAGAAAGAGACATAGCTGCAGATATGTGACTCAAGTAAACCTAGTTTATCTACCACTTGCTGCACTGAGGTTCATGGTTCAAGAAGGTATTTTAGATCAGTGCTCTTGTGTGCTGCGGGATTTGTTTGTCCATTATCAGTTTTGCCATTTGCTGACATTAAAAAGAAATGGAGAGGGACTTAAGTATTGTTACCTTAGGTCCTGCAGTTCCCCAGTGAACCACTTGTGACCACAGACAGACGTGGCTGAGTGTTGTTTTATTGCATAGAGGTTCTCTGCGAAAAGGCTGGAGATGTTATATCTTTAACATAACTGTAGCTTCCATATTTGAATGTGAATAAAGCCTGTGATTTGTGCCTGGTTGCTACTGCCGTCAGTACGCAGGCACCTTAGTCTCCCGCCTCCTCTGTCGCCGCTCTTTGAGCTGTGTCTGCATACATGTGTGCGCTGAGCTGCCACAGAACTGTGCGGGCACTCCGTGCGGACCGCCTCTTTGCCTAAAATTCATGGACGCGCAGGAGAACCCGGAGAGATGCACTCCGACACCCTGCTGCCAAAAGAAAATCACAAGGGCTGGAACAAAGTTTGATGGCGTTGACAGTGGACTTCACCCCAGAGCCTGTAAGAGAAACAATTAGAGTTTCAGCGTACATCCATTTATGGACGGCTGCTCACGGTAGGCAGATACTGGGACGTTGTCGGGTGGGAACAGATGGGTGGGCCACCCGCCGCTGTTCCCTTCTGTCGCCAGAGATTAGCTCCCCACAGCCCGAGACCTGCCATTTCTGCTATGGTATTATTAACCTTTATTTAGTTGAAGCGTTTGCCCAAGGCGACTTGGAGCAGTGGTTTGTAGCTGCTCGTCCTTGCAGCCGGAGCCTGCGGCATGTTATTGGTGCTGTATCTCTTCATGGTTTGGACATGGACAGCGATCTCAACCCTATACGCTGCGTGCTGCAGCTGTGTTTTTGGGTTTTATCTGAGCCAAGAGTTGCTGGACACTGTAAAGGTCAGTAACAACGAGCAGAGCCATGACTTCTTTAGTGCCATTTCCCTTGTGTCGGTCACGGTGTTGCTCTGCTACAGTACTCCGTGATGCAGATATTAAAATGAAGAGGAAGTTGGCTGTGAATCATTTCCTTTCTGGCTTCATGTAACACTCCTTGCAAATCAGAAAGGGGCTTAAAAACTGCACTTATGTGACACATCCTAGTGTAGGGGCCCAGCAGGCCACGTTTCCTGGGCTTTTTAGTGGGCATTCAGAGAACAGGAAATGGACAGGCTGAAGTTATATAGAAACGGAAGAAGGCTATACTGAGGCTGAAAATATTCCCTGTGATGCTATGGCTCGGTGGGACATTGTTTCAGGTTTCTGCCCGAGAAGAAGACCGTGCCCATGCTGCTTTGGCATTGACTGCAAATCACCGCTGCAGCTTCCTGCTCGGCAGAGGGGCCCCCAGCCTCCATTAACATGATGAAATTTCATATTGGGCTTCTGTGTACATCAGAGAGCACCCACCCCACCCCCACTCCTCCTTGGTCTTAAATTAGATTGGCACAGGTACTTCAAGGACAAAATGCAACCATTATATACAGATAGCCCTTTGATTTGTGTCTGTAGAAGTCCAGGGTCACACTTCCAACAGTACAATACCCACTGCACATTTACACTGTGAACCTCGACTGTTTTTTTCCCCCGAACATGTCAGATTCCCTCCTCTAGCTGACCATCAAACTTGGATACCACAGGATTGCATGTCACATATTCATACAGCATCCTTCATTTATTTACTCAATTCTTTCATCACTTGGCATTTCCTCTATTTAAATATGTACAGAAGCATTTTTTTACTATGCACTATTTTGGAGAAATGTTTAGGTGTTATGGTACAATTCTGTGGTTTATTATTATTATTATTATTCCATCCATCCATCCATCTTCCTCCGCTTTTATCCGGGGCCGGGTCGCGGGGGCAGCAGTCCGAGCAGAGTACTCCAGACCTCCCTCTCCCCGCACACCTCCTCCAGTTCCTCTGGGGGAACCCCAAGGCGTTCCCAGGCCAGCCGGGAGACATAGTCTCTCCAACGTGTCCTGGGTCTGCCCCGAGGCCTCCTCCCAGTGGGACAAGCCCGGAGCACCTCCCCAGGGAGGCGTCCAGGAGGCATCCGGAACAGATGCCCGAGCCACCTCAACTGGCTCCTCTCGATGCGGAGGAGCAGCGGCTCTACTCCGAGCTCCTCCCGGGTGACTGAGCTCCTCACCCTATCCCTAAGGGTGCGCCCAGCCACTCTGCGGAGGAAACTCATTTCTGCCGCTTGTATCCGCGATCTCATTCTTTCGGTCATGATCCAGAGTTCATGACCATAGGTGAGGGTAGGAACGTAGATCGACCGGTAAATTGAGAGCTTCGCCTTACGACTCAGCTCCCTCTTCACCACAACAGACCGGTACAATGACCGCATTACTGCAGACGCCGCACCGATCCGTCTGTCGACCTGCCGCTCCATTTTTCCCTCACTCGTGAACAAGACCCCAAGATACTTAAACTCCTCCACTTGAGGGAGCAACTCCCCCCTAACCCGGAGGGAGCAATCCACCTTTTTCCGACTGAGAACCATGGCCTCGGATTTGGAGGTGCTGATTCTCATCCCCGCCGCTTCGCACACGGCTGCAAACCTCCCCAGTGCACGCTGCAAGTCTTGACTTGATGAAGCCAACAGGACCACATCGTCCGCAAAAAGCAGAGACGAGATCTCGCGGCCACCAAAACAGACACCCTCCGTTCCCTGACTGCGCCTAGAAATTCTGTCCATAAAAATAATGAACAGAATCGGTGACAAAGGGCAGCCCTGGCGGAGTCCAACATGCACCGGGAACAGGTCTGACTTACTGCCGGCAATGCGAACCAAGCTCCTGCTCCGGTCATACAGGGAACGAACAGCCCGTAGCAACGAGCCCCGAACCCCATAATCCCGAAGCACCCCCCACAGGATGCCACAAGGGACATGGTCGAATGCCTTCTCCAGGTCCACAAAACACATATGGACTGGTTGGGCAAACTCCCACGAACCCTCCAACACCCTAGTGAGGGTATAGAGCTGGTCCAGTGTTCCACGGCCAGGGCGAAAACCGCATTGCTCCTCCTGAATCCGAGGTTCGACTATCGGTCGGATTCTCCTTTCCAGTACCCTGGCATAGACTTTCCCAGGGAGGCTAAGGAGTGTGATCCCCCTGTAGTTGGAACACAATCTCCGGTCCCCCTTCTTAAAAAGAGGGACCACCACCCCGGTCTGCCAGTCCAGAGGCACCGTTCCCGAACTCCACGCGATGCTGCAGAGGCGTGTCAGCCAAGACAGCCCCACAACATCCAGAGACTTGAGAAACTCGGGGCGGATCTCATCCACCCCCGGAGCCTTGCCACCGAGGAGTTTTTTGACTACCTCAGCAACTTCAGCCAGGGTAATGGACGAGTCCCCCTCCAAGTCCCCAGCCTCAGCTTCCTCTACGGAAGGCGTGTCGGAGGGATTGAGGAGATCCTCAAAGTACTCCTTCCACCGCCCGAGAACATCCTCAGCTGAGGTCAGCAGCGCACCACTTCCACTGTAAACAGTGTTCGTGGAACACCGCTTCCCCCCTCTGAGTCGCCGGACGGTTTGCCAGAATCTCTTTGAGGCCGACCGAAAGTCTTCCTCCATGGCCTCACCGAACTCCTCCCAAGCCCGAGTTTTTGCCGCGGCGACTGCCAGAGCCGCGCTCCGTTTGGCCCGTCGGTACCTGTCAGCTGCTTCAGGAGTCCCATGAGCCAGCCAGGCCCGATAGAACTCCTTCTTCAGCTTGACGGCATCCCTTACTTCCGGTGTCCACCACCGTGTTCGGGGATTGCCGCCGCGACAGGCACCGGAGACCTTATGGCCGCAGCTCCGAACCGCCGCACCGACAATGGAGGAGCGGAACATAGTCCATTCGGACTCAATGTCCCCCACCTCCCTCGGGACCTGGTTGAAACTCTGTCGGAGGTGGGAGTTGAAGACCTCTCTGACAGGGGCCTCCGCCAAACGTTCCCAACAGACCCTCACTATGCGTTTGGGCCTGCCAGGTCTGTCCAGCTTTTTCCCCCGCCATCGAATCCAACTCACCACCAGGTGGTGATCAGTTGACAGCTCAGCCCCTCTCTTCACCCGAGTGTCCAAAACATATGGCCGAAGGTCAGAAGAAACGACTACAAAGTCGATCATCGACCTCCGACCTAGGGTGTCCTGGTGCCAAGTGCACTGGTGGACACCCTTATGCATGAACATGGTGTTCGTTATGGATAAACCGCGACTAGCACAGAAATCCAATAACAACTCACCGCTCGGGTTCAGATCAGGGAGGCCGTTCCTCCCAATCACGCCCCTCCAGGTATCACCGTCGCTGCCCACGTGGGCGTTAAAGTCCCCCAGTAGAACGACAGAGTCCCCAGTGGGAGCGCTTTCCAGCACGCCCCCCAGGGACTCTAAAAAGGCCGGGTACTCTACACTGCCGCTAGGCGCATAAGCACAAACGACAGTGAGAGACCGTTCCCTGACCCGAAGGCGTAGGGAGATGACCCTCTCATTCACCGGGGTAGACTCCAACACATGGCGGCTGAACTGGGGGGCTATTAATAAGCCCACACCAGCCCGCCGCCTCTCACCTTGGGCAACGCCAGAATAGTGGAGAGTCCACCCTCGATCGAGTAGAGTGGTTCCAGAACCCAAGCTGTGAGTGGAAGTGAGCCCGACTATATCTAGACGGTATCTCTCAACTTCCCGCACCAGCTCAGGCTCCTTCCCCGCCAGTGAGGTGACATTCCAAGTCCCAAAAACCAGAGTTGGCGCCCGAGGTTTGGGTCGGCCGGGCACTCGGCCCCGACCACCGCCCAAATCACAATGCACCGGCCCCTTACGGTTTCTCCGGCAGGTGGTGAGCCCACCGAAGAGCGGCTCCACGTTGTGGCTTCGGGCTGAGCCCGGCCAGGCCCCGTGGGCATAGACCTGGCCACCAGGCGCTCGCATGCGAGCCCCCCCCCCAGGCCTGGCTCCAGGGTGGGGCCCCGGTGACCCCATACCGGGCGGGGTAAACGGACGCCTTGATTTTTTTGTCATAAGGGGTTTTTGAACCGCGCTTTGTCTCGTCTGTCATCCAGGACCTGTCTGCCATGGGAGACCCTACCAGGGGCATGTAGCCCCAGACAACATAGCTCCTGGACTCATTCAGGCACTCAAACCCCTCCACCACGATAAGGTGGCGGTTCACGGAGAAGTATTATTATTATTATTATTATTATTATTATTATTATTATTAGTGCAGTGAAAGGAGTGAAATGGGGGGGTGAGGGTGGCGTGTAAGGACTGGTTTTGGTTTGCGATCACCATACAGGTTGCTGTTTATAGTTTGAGTTTCTTGCTCCTCGTCTGTCTCTTGTGGTAAAAGGATAGGGCAGTTCCACTCTGTACGAGACGCCAATCCGTCACAGGGCCACCTCTCGCATGTATTCTCACTCGCACTAAGGGCAATCCAGCAATTCACCTTGAACCCCATGCAACATCTACAGAATTTGCGTTCTCTGCACGCAACCTGTGTCCCAACGGAATACCCATACGGTCTACCCTGTGTGCCACCGTGCCACCTGAAACAAGAATCTTGCCTCCCTCCATAAGAATCTCTTGGCTTCTACGCATTGTTTTATCTCGTTAATTTTTTCCTGGAACCATTAAAATACGCAGCATGTATATTTGATGATATATTAATTAGTAAAGAGGGTTATTAGATAAAATGTCTCCCTGCCTTCAGCATTTGCAGGTCTCCTCTTTGTTCCTGTAGCCATGCGTAGTTTGTCCAGCTTTATCGGATGGATTTGCTGGTGACACGTCAGGGCTGATCTCAGCATGGCCCTATACCTTCTCTCTCCCTACACACACTCAGATCAGCTGGCTTTCCATGGCGCCCCACGCCTTGTCAGTCATGCAGACGCTCGCTATTCTTTTCCAGCATGTGTGGGCACTGGGCGTGGGAGTGAAACTGCCTTTGTGTTTCGGAGGATACCGGCTCTTTGTCTGGAGCCAGCTCCCCTCCCCCACTCCAACACCAAGTTCCCCTCCGGTGTAGAGCGTTTGCTGAAGTGTGTCACTTTTGCAGGCTTGTTGCTCCGACTGCAGCTATTCGTGCCTCTGTTTGTGGTCTCTTGTCACGCACAATCCGCAGCGCAGCCTTTCACGAGTCTCGTCCCTGCAGCTGGTCTTCATCACGATCATCTGACACAGCGCTGGACCTTGAGGGCCCCAGGGAGCCCCGGTTCCCACTCTAGCTGAGGCCCCTTATTAGGGGAGCTGCTTGACCTGGTGTTTAGGGTGTAACAGAAGCATTAATAACATAAGCTCTGTAGGACCTTCAAGATTGCAGCCCTTGCAGACCACCGCTGTGATTGGTGTTCTTTAGGGTCATTGCAGATGCACCCTGCTGTCAGTGAAATGTCATGCAACTGTCTCAATTGATCTGCCATCAGCAGAGAGAGCAAATCAAAGGGTGTTTGAAATTTTTTTTTTTGTCTTATGTAAGGTTATGGAAAATCTTCATCAGGTGTTTGGATGCGTGGCATCAGTGACACTCTTGGTGCGTTTACCTTTGGATGCTGCATGATTTCTAGGAGCGGCACAGCTTTGCATACCAGTTCTATTGACTAACTGGCTGCTGCACACAGAGCTGTGACATGCTGGTGTGCTCTTGGCTGCTCTCTGCCCGTGCTCTGCTGATCTAATGTCCTTCCTTCTGCTGGCCTGTTTCTCGCCTGGGAACATCGTTTCTCCCATTTCCAATATTGATCTCTGGATACTGCTCACTTCGTGGCCTTCATAATTTGCCTCGACGGCTTGCGGCACATTATCCTCTCCACTGACCTTTCTCATTCCTTTGTGTTTCTTAACTATTATCCACTCGGATGGACTCGGTGACTCTGAGGAAGTGGAGCAGCATCAGAGTCGAACTGAAACGCCCTTGATGGGCATTTTAAACCAACATACTGCGAGTCCTCAACCTACAAACGCAGCTGTGACTGGAAGTCTGTTCATAATTTGGTTTGTATGTTTGACAGCTACATCACGATCAATAAAAGCTTAATAGACATCTCTCAATTGATTCAGGGGTTAGGTTTTGTAAAAACCTCAGACAGTGATATAGCTCAGTAACAGTGTGATGTAAGACTTTATTTACGTAAACCACTCATTCAGTTCAGGGTTGCAGTGGTTCACAGCTTATTTTGAAAACAAAGGCCCTGAGGTGGGGATACATCCTGAAGGTTTTGCTCGGTTATATTTTGTTACCTTGAAACAACCCTAAAATTATCCATTTATAATTACTGGGGGGGAATCAGCTCCCTAGTCTCTTGTTCATTGCAAACCAGCTTGTCCTATACATGTGCAACGTTCCTCGGTTTTCTGGCCACTTTCAGTGTGCCCTATTAACTATATAATCAATGAAACTGCAATAATAGAGATGTACCTTGATTTATTTACCAAGTAGGTTGTGTAGAAGTCTTGAATATGATAAAATGTGTGTCAAGGCTTGCTTAATTTAAAATGATGACTAAAATGCGTTGTCCCAAGAAAGTCCTATGTAATGCCTGCTGCTGTGTTATCCCATAAACATGTTCAACATCAATCATTTTGTTCCTGATGATCAACGCTGTCAAATGACAGACGCTAGCTGTAAACAGTGTGGAAGTGACTTGTATCACTCTGGTCTCACGCTGTTCTTTAGTGCTAGCTAACAGTTGGATGTAGAAACACGGGCAATGTTCACTCGACACATTTTTGAGAATAGACAAGGGAAGAATGAAGAGCTGAAAATAAATACGCTGAAAAAATGTTTGTATCTTAGAAAATGTATAACTCGGATGTTCGGAACACAAAAACCGAGAGAGTACAGAAGGGTTCAAAACGAGGAAAGGTGTGGTACAAAGTGTTCTGCTCTGTCTGGTTTAGGCCTGGTTCCCCTCTGTTGGGCTTTGGGTTCTGCCACTGTTCACACGTTCAAAGGATTAAGATCACCATGCTTGAGGCAGACCTTTAGACCTTAAGTTTGTCAATATTTACACTCTTGATTTTTGGAGAGAATGAGGAGGCGGGGGGATTGTTTTCAGGGATTTTGAAGGCATAGTTGCTGGTGCAGTCAATAAAAGGTCTCCATGTGGCTCAGCAAGAATTCCAGGCTACAGTGGGGGTCAGATGGGGCCTCCATTAACAGATTTTTCCGTTCCAATTTTTCACCATCGTATTTTAATGATTGGCCTTGGGTGTTCCCTCTGTAGAAGATCAGCTTGGGTAGGGAAGTCGCCATTGTCAGTTATCGCTGTTGTGCAGGTATCCGACAAATGTAATTAAAGCTCTTTGTCTGTTGGTGAAATGCAGTTCTGTTTACTCTTAGACTGTACATCCCTTTGCAGAAAAGCTTCTGCTAAATAAATAAATGTAAATGTAGTCAGGATTAGACCTGAAAAACCAAGACAATTTGGAAAAGAAAACCAGTTAAGCAAGAGGAATGTGCATTAACAGTGAATGAGGGAATGTGCTCTTATGCATGTGACATGTACCTGTCAGTAACTGCTTACTGGCCTACGTCATCTTTCCCTTGTAATTGCTGTCTCAACTGCCGTACTGGGTGTATAGAGTCGAAATTATACACTCTAGTGTGAAATGCTCAGCGCTTCAGTTGGGTTCACCTCCTGCAGTTGCTGTGGGTTTCAGGAGTGCAGCTGATCTGGAGCTGGATCACACAGGGAATGGTGGCTGTTGGGGGGGCTTTAGGTGCAGGTAGGTAGGACCCCACCGCAGACTGGCTGGGCCATGGGCCTTCATACAGGTTGTGAACATCCCTGTGTTATCAGTCAGTGGCCCATGAACACTCGTAACAGGTGAACCAGGCAGGGTGCCCTTGTGTCAGACACATCTCGGTGTGTGTGATGGCTGGGATATTTCTCCTGAGCGCCCGCTTCACCAGCAAGCGCCAGTGTGTTTACACATGTGACACGAGACGGGTGCTTTGCCTTTTCTGTTTCTGATAACATGATGTCTGGAAAAGGCGGAGGTTCACTCTGATGTCATTACCACGGTTGTCTTAATTCATGTTTATTAATGTAGCGGATGCTGCTCTCTAAAGTAACGTATAGCTCGCATAGCAAACGAAAGTGCATTTCACAACAAAGAACTTTAGATACAGATGTGATTGGAGCAAAACCTGCTTGTTCGATCCTGCTGTAAACATTAAGCAACTTACAATTATTTACCCATCTATACAACTGGGTAATTTTACTGGAGCAATTTTAGGGTAAGTACCTTGCTCAAGGGTACTATAGCTGGAGGTGGGGATCAAACCTGCAACCTTTTGATCTAAAGGCAGTAACCCTAACCACTATGCTACCAGCTGTCCTATACTAGGCTATAAGATGAGACTGGTGCCATTGGGACAGCTGGGCAGAGTATTAGTCCTAGCAACACTGTGCCAAGATCTAGCATTGACAGAAGAGGCTTAGCCTGGACTTGCCTCCCAGTGTAGTGTAAGTAGAAGGGCTTCAGGGTCTTCTAGGCACACAGGGTCATGCGCATGGACAGCTCTGCCGTGATGGACCAAATGCACCAGTGGGAATGTCAGTGGGTTACAGTGGGGTAGAGTTGTTAAGGAGGAGCACTTTAAATCTTAGAATGAATTTTTCATTATAGCTATACCTGAGACTTTTGCAAAACCTGTCCAACAAATAAATGCAGGGATGTTCCTATTGTCCTTTTATTGCTTCTATTGATAATAAAGCAAACTGAAAGTGGCCAGGTGCTGACTACTGTTGTACACATTGTCTTTTATTAACTTGAAACAATAAAAGCCCTGCAGTATTCCACATCTTGTTCTTGGTGTACTCTGCCTTGCACCCTGTTTTTCTAGGATAGGCTGTGTAACACACCAAACCTGTGTTGGATGAGTGGTTGTTGAAAATGGAATTGATACAAGTATTCAAACAAATTTTTAATAGAATGCTGCCTTAAGTTTTTACAGAATGTGTAAAAACTGCATTCATTAGGGAATACATTGGGTGATGTGTATTAGTCTGCGGTTGTGATGTAGTAGTTGCACTTCCGAACAAATCGAGTTAGACTTCAGGTCCCAGTTGTTTTTAAGTTGAGGGACCAGAGTACTTGCTGTTTTTTTGCTGTTGGTTAAATGCTGTTCAGTGGATTATGTATAAATACTATAATTTAAAGACTTTTTTCTGCTTTGAGTTTGGCTTGATTGTGGTAGCTCTGTGGTAGCCCTGTAGTAGCCAGATTTACAAACAAATTGGGCTATGAACAGACTTCCGGTCCCAGTTGTGTTCATAGGTTGTGAACCCACCGTAGTTAGTTGAGTTTTGGCCATTACCCCAATACATAATGCAGAGTCATAAATGTGCATCAAAAGATGTTTGTGTTTTTTTTAAACTGCGGTAGAAACGGATACGAAACATCCTAATCCCCCACCTTAAATTCTAGAGAAGAAGGATGTGGACACAGTGGGAGTAAGACTGACACTGACAGTTTGTCTCTGTATGTCTGTTTCCTTCTGCTCATACACTTTGTTCATTGGCCTGTTGCTTATTTATACACGAGTTCTTTGATCCATGAGTGTCTGGGACTTCAGTCATCTACAGAATGCAGTTCCCCAGTTGCCATGGATCTGACATTTAGAAAGTTTGGCTGCAGCACCATTTTCCCCATTATGAGTTCTCAGAAATGACCGACCTGTCCGAACAGCAGCGTAATTGATAAACTGGGTCTTGTTCAGCTCTTTCTGATTACCCCCCCCAATAAGGTGGTCAAAGGACACACGGTTTGTTCTGAGTTCAGGTGTCCTTGTGGGAAGGTGGGCATTCACACCGTCCAGACTCCTTCACAGGTGAAGAATCCTGTTGGATCTGTTTTTATGCCTTATGTATGCATTTCATTCACCTTCTCAGCAAGGTACAAATATTTAAAATGCAATAAAGTACAGCTGATTAGGAAAGAAAGCCTACTAATAGAAATGTGTAGATTTGAGGAATGTGTTCTTTGGAACTGTAACTTATATTTCTAATAAAAATAATGTGGAACCCCACTACATGTGGAAGCGGGTTGAAACAAGGGGGGGATCCCACTTTACTCGCAGAGCTCATAGACCACGGTGAACACAGGTCTCGCTCATTCTACTGCAATTAAGTTTTCTATTTTAGACAATAGACAAATGAAGAAAATGCAGTTTGAAAATAAACTTTTTTGCATTTTATCTCTGGATGCAAAACAGTTAAGTTCGCCATGTGTTCCTTGCTGTACTGTGCTGTTAATGAAAGTGTGTGGCGTTACTAACAAGTGTCTAATCCCACCTCCTGCTGTAGTACCCTTGATCAAGGTACTTATCATGAATTAATACATTAAATGTTACCCTGCTGTAGAATGTAGAGGCCTTACGGTTCAAGTCCCCTAAATAGTGTAATAACCACAGTGGAAGAACATTGCCTTTACTGTGCCATCATTCATCTGGGAGCTGCAGACCAGAAAGGTTTTTAATGTTAGTGCCCCCTAGTGTCAGTCCGCAGCATGACCCAGCTGTTTGCACCGACCTGCTACATTTCCTCAAATTTTGGTCATGTGTTTGACACCTCCAACTTTTTGTTCTCAGTTTTTAAAAATTGTGCTCACATCACATGTGTTCGCAGCAGGTAACTTTGTGTACAGGGCTGTCCCAGTGTCCCAGGGCTTTCCTCTGCTCCCTAACCACTGTGGTACCCATTTCCCCTAAGCAAATTAGTAGTGGTTTAGTACATTTTAACTGGTATTTTTGACATTACTGAGACAAATTTAAAACACTTTTCAAAGACTGAATAAAGGTTTCCATATTTAGATGTGTGCAGCTAGAAATGCCAGCAGCGCCTGCTTTCCATCGCAGTGACTGGATTGTCTCAAATACTTTCTTGTTTTTATTGTTGCAGTGTTTGTTTGTTTAAATAAAGATTCAGATCTATCTAAATCTCTTAACGCTGCCTCCTGTTCTGCAGGATCCTTTAAGGATGACAGGATCGTGTTTTGGACGTGGATGTTTTCCACGTACTTCATGGAGAAGTGGGCCCCCCGGCAGGACGACATGCTCTTCTATGTGCGCCGCAGACCAGCTTACAACACAGACAGCGCTGATGGGAAGAAGGCAAGTGTGTTCCGAGTGGGCAAGTTCTGCTCTCGGCAATCCTTTTCGCTGCACTGAAGTAACGCTGTTCAAGAAGGGAGGACAGGCACATAATGTAGGACACAAAGCCAATGCCCCGTCCTCCCGAGTCCACTCCATTACATGAAGAGAAACTGCTCATGTTTTTACCTTTTCATTTTACCACTGCCAGCTATATTGTGCTTGGCAAAATAACTCTGCGTCGTCTTACACAAATTGGAGCAGCTGTCCCCTGAAACATGTTTGCACTGCAGTGAAGCATTAAGATTTGGCAAATGGTAATTGAAGTGGATACTTACAAATAAAAACTGTATTAATCCCAAGGGAACTGCAAGAAAGATGTTGAAAAGCATGTGGAACATTAGTGAGAGGCAGTTGTATTACGTCTGGACTAGAAACTGGATACCAAGTGGCTGTTGCTGGTACTATGGTGCTATTTGAATAAAGCTGGCAGAGGCTACACGTAGTTTTGAAGTATAACTGCTTTGTGCTGTATTTGACAGTGAAGGCATTTCCTGCACTGAAAGGTAAGTTCATAACTGACGAGCTCTGGGGAAACTGTTCCTTTTACCCACTGAAGGCAGGAGTTATGAGAGACTGAGTCCACCTAATTGCCTAATGGAAAGGAAGTCATACCGTCGGTATGTTAGTATTCAATACACAACAATACTGTACAATATTGGATATGAATTATATTTTCCTTCTACACTGCAAGGAATGTGTACTCTAAATAAACAACAAAATAATGTTAAAGATATACTGTACAGTATAACAAATAACTCAGCAAAATAGACAAGAATGGTTACTTACCGAATGAATAGTTTTTGTGGTGAGAGGAGGGAGATGGAGGATCTAGTCACTCTAGTTGCTCTTTGGTGGGTGAAGGTGACTGAGACTGAGTTGAGGAAGGAGTGAGTGACAGTTCCGTACCTGGGAGGAACTGTTGGACAGTCGTCTCTTCTTCTCTGGACATTTGAGACTCAGGAAGCGGATGGCTATGAACCATCATCCGAAGCCATAGATGAAGCAATGGGACATGTTCATGGCGAAGCTTGTGTCTTTCATGCGTCCTCCTCTTCCAGTATGCCGCATCTCTTCTAACTTTTCTTCTAACATATGGTGTTTTCTAGTCTTCTGAGGCTCACCTTCTGTCTTCACAGGCTTTTTTTTAAAAATTGTCTTCAGACATTTTCACTTAATGTGCCAAAGACGACAGTAGTAATGCACGACATGTTTAAACGACACGAGCACAAGATGCGATCCTGTCAGGAGAACAGCTGAGATACAAGTGCAGAACACTGCACCCACTTGCCCAGACTTTGTGGCAAATTAAATGTTTTCACTGGCGAGCGCCTTGAGATTTTTTGGACACTTGAAATTTGGATAGTGAATTCTAGGTACAAATTTGTGCACATCATTATGGAAAATATTCTGATAGCGAGAGTTTCAAAAGTCAGGGATACCTGTACAGACATTGCTGAATTTATTGATCTCTTAGGCTAAGTAAAAGGTCTGTTTTCTACTAAATTCTAAACTCTTATCTAGTCGTTTTTTTTTTTTTTTTTTTTTTTCCATCAAGTGTTTGTCCTATGCAGGGACAGTAGGCAGAGAACACTGTGGACCTGATACAAGTGCATTACAGGACTTCTGTTAACATGAAATGTGCATTTATCAGCATTTAGCAACTTTGCTTTATTATCTATTAAATGAGTAAGAGCATAGTAATAGAGATGTACCTTGATTTATTCTCTGATTAGGGCCTGTAAGACATAATTGACTTATTTTAACTTTTTTTTATTAGACAGAGCTAAATTAATACTAATTAAAAATAATTCATCATCTGTACAAATTGATTGATTTATCCCATAAACATGCAACGTCCACCAGTGTTCTGATCGCCGACACTCAGGAACACTAGACAGAAGCTATGAACATGGAGCCTTGAGCGCTTGGACTCTCTGTAAATCAATGCATGTTTTTCAACAATTGCATGTGTCATCAGAATGAGACAGGCCTGCATCCCGTAGGCTCCATCTCTGGGGCTCGTTTTTGGGGCCCTCTTCATCAATCTGCAGCGGAAGTTTATGGAGAGCACTGCATCACTGGGTGTGGTGACTTTCCATCATCGCTGATACCATGTTTTCACTTTCGTTCTGTTTTCCTCATCCCAATAGCCTTCTCACATCTGCAAAGTTACATTATTGATTCCTTTCGTGCTCCACAAAGAAGAAAACTCAAACCCAGTCCACGCTAGTAGCGTCTGGGTTCCCAGGGTCGCCAGCTTTGCTCTTTCGCTGTCTCTGGTTCCCCCTCTGTATCCATGTGACATTTTCAGGCACAATACAAAATTAGATGTTTGTTTTAAATGAAAAATAAACTCTGTTCATGATCTCTGTTGCCTTTTATGTGTGGCTGATAGGGTTATATTTACCACAAAGTGATTAACTTTAGAAAAAGGATGACAGATGCACAGTATCGCTATGAGAGAATAGCCATAACAGTGTGTCACTCAGCGTGAAACAAGGCAATAAAAACGAGTAGACGTGTTTTGAGGGCTCTTAGGCCATCCGCTTTATTATACACAAAAAAAAACTATATTTACAGAGTTAAAATCAAAGCCTTTCTGGAATAAACGATGGTGACAGACAGTGGTGACATGGCAGGAAAAAGACGGTCAATTCTGACCGCGTGTCAGCCCACCATTCCTCTGTGGGTGCAGCTGTCATTAGACGAGGTCTGAAAGGATGGAGCTCAGAAGCTCGCATCCAGAAAACGTCACTGACAATGACCTGACGCTGCTTCTTACCTAGGCTGGGGTGGCCATCATCTTCCCCTCTGGCACGATGCCTGGCAAACGTGCTGCCTATGATGAGAGCGTGATGTCTTTGGACACAGGTGACATGAAAGTGCCTCTGCTTGAGGGCACTTAGCATGGCTCTCTGATGGGCTTTGAAGCCCCGGGTGCAGAAGCACTTCTGCTGTATGCTGGATCTCAAACAGTAGTCCTGATGGAAGGGGATAAAGGCATAAAGGGGATCAACACTGGCTTTTATTTCAAGAAGGAAGTGGAAGGCAAAAGAAAAAAGGAAACCTTTGACTATCTGACTGCAGCAACTTCTTAGACTGTATCTGCTGTCATGACCTGAAAAACTGCCTTTGCGTTGGACACGTTCAAGTTGGTCACACGGTGGCATCTCTCACTGTTACACCTAAAGGTCCTTCCGCAGCCACCAAGCCCGACTGTTTCGTTCAAGTGCTCTTAGATCGGTATGAACGTAACTTTCTTTGTTGCTCCGGAAGGGCCTGGCCTGGCCTTCATTCTGCTCTCTGTTGCTGACATGGCTGACTCAGCGGATGACCAAGGGTTTGAGGTTGTGGATGATGTTGGTCAATCGGTCACTTGCCTTTAGTGAAAAGGTGACTCATCTGGTCAAGTGGTCCTCAAAACAGCACATATTCATTTATTTTATTTATTTTTTTTTTTTGTATCCTATCCTGGCCTAAACATGACAAGTCAGCGTGAAAGTGCAACATAAGATGTTTATATAACATGACTTAGAGAAGAAAAAAACCTGTAACAGATGCTTCAAACTTGAGAAGATGACACTGTTGGAAAGCAAAGCATCTTAAAAGATTCACTGAGACTTGACAACAGAGCTGTGATACTCAAGTCAACTTCAAAGTCAAAAGAGTAAATCAGATTGTTTACATAACACTACATTACATACATAACATCCACTGCAGGACATATAACCACCTAGAAAACAAAGCAGCAGCAAGTATTCTGGGTCCTTAACCTACAAACACAACTGGCACTGGAAATCTGCTCATAAATTCAACCACCGTAATAGATTTCCCGCCACTTACAATTTAGATTCTGTAAAAACCTCAGATAAAGCTTACAAAGACTAAAGAACACACCATTTCATATATTAGCATATCTCATTTTGTTTGCTGAATAGGTTCTGTAAGTCTGATATAGGTGTATAATCAGTAAAAACGTGCTGTAAGACTTAAGTATTTGAGCTGGAAAAATAAGTGACGTGCTCTTTGCAATAAGCCGTTTTTTGACAACAGACGTGTTAAAGAAAACACGGTGAAAAGCTTCGGTCATCCTGTGCATTATTTGGACAAGCAAGGCACTACTTAGCTATTTTTATTTATTTATTTATCTTTCTTTCTTTTTATTCTCTTCCCAAGTGGAGCAGTGAGTGTCTCGCACATTCTTCGCAGTGAAAGGCAAAAGGTGAGCGCTGGCTGTTTGTTGCTATGGCAACGGCCAGCTTCAAGTGCATTTGATTGGATACTGACCGCTAAGTTAGAGGAGCTGCGAACCAGCGGTGCATCTCCTCCCTGCAGACCCCAGGTGATGTAAATGTAGTGCCAGTTTGGCCGCAGGCTACAGCGGCGTGATTCGCACACTGAAAATGTGCCGCCACTTGTTGGCTGCACGGTTTCCTTTTCTATGTCTCGGTCCATAACAAAGTCCATAGATGTGTGTGTTGGGTGGAAAGTGTGATTTCCCACTACAGTGGAGTTGCCTTGAGCCATTCTAGTGATATATGGAAAGCTGACTTGTTCAGGAAAGTGGCTAGAAATAATTTATCTTTTTTTGCACTGTGCCAGTCGTGTCTTCTGTTTAAAGTTCTTTCATCTGTTCTTCAGCAATAACTGTTTTTCCAGTGCAGGGTCTCAACCGTCTAGGGCGAATACTAGAAACGGGGTACAAGGCAGGATGCATCCTGGACAGGATGCCGGTCCATCACAGAGTATTACACACACATTGACTTTATGGACAGTTGCATTTACGTTGCAGGTTACCATGCGAAAGCAGAGATAGATACTCAATGTTTTGGGGGTAAATAATACCTTCTTCTCTGTTCTTCTAGCCCCACTCCTCCAACAGGCCCCACCCTTTGTGACCAATTAGACAGTGGGCTTGTAGTTGTCCAGCTTCCGTGTCTCATTTTGCCTTGCACTGTTGTCTAGGCGATTCCAGGTTTACATCGCCGAGATTTGAGGGGTCAGTTCTGTGTGTACACTATTTAGAACGCTCAAGGTGAGCACACAGTGTGGGACATCACTGTGGCCACAGAACAGAGACGATGACCTCATGGGCAGTGGCGAGAGGGCAGCCTCGTACGCTGTGTGACAGAGTCGCTGTTGAGCTCTACTGGGGACACCGCATATACACAGAGGGGCTTCTATTCAACACAAAGACACAACACATCTGCTGTGTAAATGCTCTGCTCCCAGATGTCCCATTAACATACAGGTGTTACATTGTTTTGTTCAAAACTTTTTTTTTTTTTTTTTTTTTTTGAGTATGGAATCCTAGTGTGAGTGTGGAGAAATAAACAGGTAACTGGATGTCCTTTCACCTTTTCACACGAGGGGCGATCCAGGGATGTTGGTCACGGGGTCTTGGGTTCAGAGGAACCCTTGGGGCCACACTCTTCTGTTCCTGATCTCTGAAATCCCATCAGAGGGGATGAGCATGTTACACAGTTTACTGTGAATACACTGGTAACAGACTGCTTTGGTGCACCTTTGATCACTGCAATAGCTGCTCTACTCTTGTACTGTATATAATCCTGCTGACAGACGGTTCTTTCTGACAGGTGGAAGTGGAGGTGTACAGGAGGGACTCTAAGAAGCTGCCTGGGCTGGGGGACCCCGATATTGACTGGGAGGAGAGCGTCTACCTGAACCTAATCCTGCAGAAGGTGGGCAATGAGTGTTGTTATAGCATACAAGTAAACTTGTAGTTCCACATTGCAGGTAGTAACTTGAGTAGTGGACACTTGTCCCTGTCAATTTTGTTAGAGAAATCACTCTGTAAATTGCTGTTGTCAGAGGTTTGAGCTGCCATTGTTTCCTTTGAAAAAGCTAAGTTCTTGGGTGAAAAACATCATCTTAAATTAATTCAAGTACACTCTGGGAGGAGACAGTTTGATCATTTGGCTGAGGGATGATTATGGTGTAAAGAAATGAGGTCCCCAAGATGACCAACTGTGTCATTCACTGTGTAAAGCGCACGGATACTGTGCTGTTTGAGGTACCGTGTAGTTATTGACTCATCATCATCCATCAGCGTTACAAAGGCATAAAAAAACCTCTGCTTACTGCCACACCTTCCATAAGTGAGTACGATCACAAATTAATGAAGAATTATGATCGTTAATCATGGATGAGTGAGTGGGCTGGATACTGTCAGGTTGCCCGAGCCTAGACAGAGGCCAGACAAAGTCCAGTCTCCTACCCTTTGACCTTCCAGGTATGATTGGATCTGCACGTCTGAAAGGACCAACCTGTATAGCTCATTAGGTCACGGAGGCGCACAAGCCATCACACCACGCCAAGGTGCAGTCTCATCGTGATGGAAAGTTATTGACTGCTTGACTTCACATCTAAGGCCTTCATTTGATCACTAAATTCAGGCTTCACTGATGCCAGTATAAGGGTATTTGTGTTATTTATGCTGTATATATGTTTGAATGGCACCTCCTGCTGTAGTGTCTTTGATCAATGCTGTGAAAATGACCCAGCTGTATAAATGGATAAATCACTGTAAGTGGCTTTACACTATAAGTTACTTTGAAGAGAGGCATCACGTAAATTAATTAATAGCATTAAATTCTGTTCTGACATTACATTTACCTTATCCGAGGGCTGTGATTTGTTGACTGTACTTGACGAGAAGTAAAGTGTATACAGTAGTTCACTTTGTTATAGAAGCAGCAGCATCCGTGCACTTTGCACAGTGAAGCACAGTGGGAAATGAATAAAATACATGTTGTGGAAGTAAAATGACTGTGTAGCTAGCTAAGAATTCCACTGTCCTGAATAATAAGCTCATTGTATCAAAAATAAGTATATATCATTGTACGGGACCCATTACAGGAGGGCTGAGTGTTTTTAACCCTATGAAAACACGCACTTGAAATGTGCTGGAAAATTGCACCGTGCGTTTATCCTGTAGAAGTAATGCAGTTAATGGTGCCCTTGATCACTCACCGCTGTCCCTGTGTCCCGCTCTGTGCTGCCCGCAGTTGGACTACATGGTCACGTGCGCTGTGTGCACACGCTCTGAGGCCGGGGACATCCACATCCACAAAAAGAAGTCACAGGTGGGATACTGATCATGTGAAGAAGGTGTTTGGCATTCACTGTGTCCTGGTCACATCTGTAGCAGGCAAATTATCAGTATGGTTTTTTTTTTTTGTGTGTGTGTGTGTGTGTGTGTGTGTGTTTTCGTATGCGCTGTATGTCCATGTTTGCCTGTGTAAGGCAGTTATTCTGCTGACTCGATGAGAAACACCGTAACTTTGATACATATTGTTATGGTATTGATCTCACTTTCACGTCATGTGGCACGTGCACTTGTGTTCACCCCCTCCTGTTCCCCCATAGCAAGTGTTTGCCTCCCCCAGCAAACACCCCATGGACAGCAAGGGGGAAGAATCCAAGATTAGCTACCCCAACATCTTCTTCATGATTGACAACTTTGAAGAGGTGAATAGCAGATCCCTGTAATAAAGTGTGTCATCACGTGTGTTCAGCGTGGGGAAGTGAGCTAGCACAGTGCCTGTGTCATTCGGTATTGAAATGAGGGCTGGGGGTATGGGGGCATTATGTGAAAGAGTTAGTCTACTGTCTCAGATAATGGAGTGTGTGCGTATGTGTGTGCATGCCTTCACTAGCACTGCTCTCGACTTGCCTAGCGTACCCCGCACACCGGCGGAAACCCTCTCCAGTCCAGCCAAGCCCTTTTTCTAGTTTCACTTAATTATGGCAAAAAACTTTAATTATGGGCATTGTTTAAAATGAAAAGAACATCATTGTACATTTTCTGCTATAAGACAGTTCAGTGGAATTTGTCAAATTAAAATACAGGTCTCATAAAGTCTGAAGTACTGTATTTGTAAGGACTTTCAAAAGTAGAGCACAAAGCTGTGACAAGGAAAACTGAATATGCATGCGTGAAATGTTCAACGTGTGTGTCTGGCAGCGGTAGCGTATGAGTACATGTTGTAGCATGTATAGAAAGCTGTGACAGCGAGAGATTGCATGTGTCTCCTGCACAATAGGCTTTCGGGGACATGACTGTGGGCGAGGGCGAAATGGTCTGTGTGGAGCTCGTGGCCAGTGACAAGAGCAACACCTTCCAGGGCGTCATCTTCCAGGGCTCGATCCGCTACGAGGCCCTCAGGAAGGTCTACGACAACCGGGTGAGGAGAGGCTTCCACTTGAAGCCAACCGCAGCCTCGAGTGCTGACTGTCAACCACTGTTGTTCTGTCTTCCTTGTGCTGCAAATTCTACTTATGAAATATGTAATTTTGAGCATAGGTAAGTACTGCCGAGTCAAGGCCAGCTCATGGCGACCACTTGTGTATCCTCCCTTACCACGGAAACCACACAAGTGGGGGACCTTTCCTTTCTAACGCACACGTCTCGCAGAGAGAACATGCAAATTCTACACGCTCTGAGTGGGGGTTTAACCCCAGATCCAAAACAACAACTGAGGAGCTGTGAGACACTATGCCACTTAAGAGAGCATATCTCAATATTGGGGGGGGGGGGGGAGCGAAAAAAAAGAGGAACCTGAATATTCTGAAGAGCAATGGAGGGAAACGGTGAAGCTCAGGATGCTCACTGTGCGATTGCACTGCACATTATTATTTACAGCAAGGTTTGACAGTTATAAAGGTTTTTTTAAAATATTTTTCCAATTAGCCTTCAGCCAGAGAGAGTATTTCAGGGTGATCCAAGTGTCTTATAAAGCGACAGCAAAGTCACGCTGAGAAAGCTCCGCCACTGTACATCAATGATGCAAGACAAGCCAAAAATAGAGCTGTACTGTAGCGGCACCGTACCGGTCCTACCAGACACTTCTCCTCCCTCCTGCACATACACACTCGCTGGCAGTCCTGCTTTCATATGTCCTTTGCGCCCTACATCCTGACAACATATTCACTTATGAGATGCATTGTTTTGTGCAATATATTCCATTATTTTCAGTTTATATTCAAGAAGAATGTACAAAGAAGCACAGTGGACATGTTTTAACCATGTGCTTTTCTGCACCAGGACTTGTGGCCTCAGTCCACTGAATAATGCAGGAGCAGAGATGTCTCTCTGGTTCCTCGTGAACCAGTAGGGAAGGATGTGTGGGACCGCGGTGGCCCACGTCTAACAAAAGGCTCTCCGTGCAGGTGAGCGTGGCGGCCAAGATGGCACAGAGAATGTCCTTCGGCTTCTACAAGTACAACAACATGGAGTTTGTGCGCATGAAGGGCCCCCAGGGGAAGGGCCATGCCGAGATGGCCGTGAGTCGCGTGCCCACGGGGGACACCTCGCCCTGCGGCACGGAGGAGGATTCCGACTCGCCGGCTCACGAGCGGGTCAGTCGGCACCCGGTCACGTTGTCTGCAGTTTTGTGCTTCTGTGTGTGTTACCTGCCTCACGCACTGCGTGCAGGACTAGTCGCGCACATAGAGCTGCCCTGATGCAGTTGTGAGCCCTGCGACTCTACCCGAGCGCTGGGCGCATGAAATATTCACGCTCGCCTCTGGCACTGAGCCGGAGTCAACTCTGAGTAAATCTCTTTATGATCTATTTGCCTTTCATTAATACCGCATGTCGAGCCCTGCTCAGTCCACCTTGGACATGATCCTATGTGTGAAGCCCTTACTGTTGCGCATTCAGTGGGCTGCTGCAGATGAGAGCACATGGTTTGATTTGTAGCGCCTCCGTGGGGGGCTCTGGGTGCACTTTGAGGTGTCCTGATGATGTGTGAATAACCACACGCTTTACGTGCGAAGACGGCAGCACTCGGAAAGAGACGGAGTCTGTGTGGCTCAGTCACATTGCTTTGACACGTGGACATTGGCTCGGGTTTCACGGCATTTCGGGTCGCCACTCATTCAGGTGACCTCCTTCAGCACCCCACCTACCCCGGAGCGGAACCGGCCCTCCTTCTTCTCCCCATCACTGCGACGCAAGGTGCCGCGTAGCTACATCGCCGAGATGAAGAAGTCGCACTCGGCTAACGACAGCGAGGAGTTCTACCGGGAGGAGGAGGGCGCAGGTGAGCGAGTTGGTTGGACGCAAACCCTTTATATGCCGAGACACACTTCCGCTGCAGCTTTTGTGTGGAGATTAAAATGTTAATTTTTTTTAGTTTTGGAGGTGAGCATTTATTCAACAACTTTTCCTAAAGGTATTTTTTGTGGTTGGGGAGTGTTGTGAATGAAAAGTCACCTAAAATTAATTCAAACACCAAAATACGTGTTCAGGGGGAGGGTCACAGATATGCAGAGTCAGTCCAGACTCCAACCAGGAGGTGGAGAGTGATGCTGGGTATAACCAGGGTGGAGACATTGTGATAATGTGGCTCACGTGTTTTGTCTTTCACTCTGCAAAGCTCACCGACACTGTACGGTTGGGGGGCAGGGGCAGGTGCAGATCAAGGTACTTACCCTGAACAGTAAAAATGACCCATGGACACAGATGGGGAAGATCAGTGTATACAGGTTGACACCGTTAATTACTTTGGAGAAAAGTGTCAGGTCAATAATACTATTGAACCTCCCTTAGTTTTGAGATTTACTTTGAGAGCTGCGATTGGTTTAAACTGTCAACGTAACGGGAAGTGTGTACAGTAATTGGTTTTGCTGCTGAAAGAAGCACAGTGTCTGTGAACATTGCACAGTGAAAACCACAGCAGGCACTCAATAAAATACCTGTTGTGGAAGTGAAATGCCTATGTAATTGGGTAAAAATGCAGTGTACACAGAAAAGATACTGCCCTAGACAGCGAACACTGACACAGCCTGTTTTCAGAGTTCCCTGAACCCCTCCAGTGTGAAAGCAGAAACGGCAGCAGCTCTGTCTGCTCTCAAAGCTTCCAAGTGGTTCTAGTAGCCCTTGTCCAATCAGCGGCTGATCGATCGACCGTGTGTCCTGCCCACAGACCTGCACAACGCCACCAACTTGCGCTCTCGCTCCCTATCGGGCACGGGCCGCTCCCTGGTGGGCTCCTGGCTGAAACTGAATAGGGCCGAGGACTACTTTCTGCTGTACGCCCACCTCACCTACGTTACGTTGCCCCTGCACCGCATCACGACAGGTGAGCGAACACGGATGAGTCCAGCAGACATTTGCACTCATGACGGCGCACCCTTCACGTTTGCTGGGGCCCCACAGAGAACAGTAAGCAGGATTTGGGGTGGATACACAAGGCCGATTTGGACAGGAAGCCTGATCTGCACGCAGTCTTGCGTTGCGTGGTGCGTGGCGAGATCGCAGGAGTGCGTTGAAGTGCCGTACAACCGGTGGCCTCTTGCCCTATGTTCCAACTCATATACTGAGCACCCCGCGTCACCCCTTTCTTACACTTTCAGAAATGTACGCGTGATTTGTGTGTGTCGTTCTGGCTCATAGGACAATGAGCTCATGTGTGAATTCTGAATAAGTGAGATCTCGTTTGCACGTTTCTGCTCTCCTGTGCAGACATTCTAGAAGTGAGACAGAAGCCCATCCTGCTGACATAGCGGGCGCTAGGAGTGCTGCCGACCGTGACCAAGTGCCTGCATTCACCGGGCCCCTGGACAACACCACCACCTGGTGTCAGAGAACCAAACATGGGAGGAGTGGAAAACCAGCCTATAAGAAGTGCCTCTTCCTTCGCACCTGACACCTGTTAATAAGGGCCGGCAGGCGGGAGGCGATCTCCCAGCATGCCGAGCCTCTCCAAGCAACCGCCAACAGCTTTCTGTCTGCTGTACTTGACCCGGAACTGAAGCAGCATTTGCTGAAATCCACCACTGTTTCCATTTAAGTGTAAAGAATCTGCAGCCCCCCGCAGAACATTCCCTGTGTACATTGCTGTTTTCTTTAGAGCTCTACAGACTTACCTGTTTATTTAACGTGATCATGTGCGTTAAAAGGGATCTGACCCCAGAAAGGCAGTCGGGGATAATGTGTGTGTTGTGGCCTTTGTTCTCCAGTAATGGCCTTCTTTGTCTGCCTCTCCACACTAGTGTGCGGCGCGTCCCTACTCACTGTATGAACTGCTTTCGCTGAGTGGGCCGAGAAGCGGACGGAGCATTTACCGCACCCCTCGTGCTCCTCGTCCACTGTCTACAGCTCAAGGAGCGTACGCACCAATGTTGACGGGCATCAAGTGGGCGTGGTTGTCACGAGCATGCTGTGGCAGCTTTTTTTCACAAACACCACAGCATATGGAGCACTGTTTGTGCAGGAGGAGCAGACGATAAAAATCCAGCAGAATCCGGGACAGCGGCAGAGCTTACAGCACAATCCCTCCACCTGTGCGTTGGGCTGTCCAACCAAGCCGGGTCCCTTTCGAACCCGCCCCGCAGCCATGGCTTTACGCATTCATTCCCTGACCGGACCTTAATCGCAACTCTTGAGCGAGATACCAAAAACCAATGAGACACTTGAAATTGTACTGTGCTCTTTCCGCAGCCACTTGCACCTGTTGGGGCCCCTCGCAGGGAAAGGGAGAGAGACTTACCGTGTTTGCTGTAGGCACCCTCAGTCCCAGAGTCAGACAACAGAGTGTTTCCCAGTGAGCCTTATTCTGTCTGCCTGTGCAGTGTGGAAGAGGTCCCTGCCTCACTCTGAAAGCTACATTAACCATAAGCGGCTTTCCTGAGCGCTGATTTTGCGTCTCGAGCATCTCCAGTGACTTTCAGGAAGCGGAGCACGGTGGAGAGCGGCCCTGGTCCTCGGTGCCGGAGCTCCTGTGCCAGGCGCTTGGCTGCAAGGTTCTTTGTGTTCATCATTCTCTAGAGGTGGACAGAGTGCCTTCAGGGTGAGACACCAACGTAGGCATCTCACTGTGCGTGTGTGTGCGTGCTTGCGAGAGAGAGTGTGTATGTCGACTGACACCAAAGCACAGCGCTACAGCACAACCACCGCAGCCCTACCACACAGTGTGGACATCACACTAATTTTAGTGTTCACCTCACTTTCCCTAAAATCCAGTCAGCCTGTTCCACATGAGCTGTGGAGATTAGGGTGCAGCCAGTGCCTCGCTGCTCTCCTTGGTTACAGCATCCGCGAGGGGAACAGGGGTGCTGTTAAAACACATTTGGGAAGGACACTGGCACAGCATTCCCCACTTTCTTTTTTCCCCCCCCATATTCATTACTTAGCATTTCCCTCTTTGGCCAGTTTATTGTAGTGCTGGTATATGAAAATGTTTAATTTCTACTGCTTTTTTTGTGCTCATACAAATGCTTTCAGCTGCTTTTTATACCAAGCATCAAGTCCCTGTGCATGTTAAGTTAGTCAATTTTTTTCTGGACTTTGACTATATGGGTTAATAATTAAGCAATCCATTTCATCTTTGTGGGTAGATAATGTTGTTACATCCACCTGCAGAGCGCCAGTGCTGTCCTTTTTCCACCAGTAGAGAGTCAAATGACCACTTGTTTATCGGTCACTGGGCCAGGGGGAGGGGGGGCAGGCAGGCGCAAGTCCACTCATTCTGTCTCAGATAATAAAGTACAAATTAAACACAGTTGTACAATTCTCTCTCCAATTTAATCACTGTGGCCAAACAATGTAACTGACCCCATGAGATGTACCACAGTACAGACTGTGCACAGCATCAGCGAGGAAGAAGAGGCGACACCCTTAGAAGTGGATGTGCAATGATTTATTGTACAAAGACGGCACCTTTGTGAGGGCCAGCGGCCACCTCCGCTCACACCATACAAAGGACACTTGGAGAGTGAAGAACCGGGAGACGCACTACTGGACAACACCCACACCTGTTGCGCAGGTGCATGTCAAAGGCTCGGTCACAACATAGACTGGAGAGGAGCTGCACTGTCCGTCCCTGCCGCGGGGGCAGCTGGACAGTGTGTGGCCACCCAACACACCAATAAATACTCTCCCATCTGTCATTGCAGGAAACTACAGGAACAGTAAAAAAATAGATCTACGCTTTGAGTAGAACAGACAGCTGACATCCAGGGCTACAGTAAAACCTGCTGTAAACTACACACACTTAAGTTTGCCTGAACTCATACCAAAGAGGACTAATACGGGCACCTGGGTCTGATAAACAGCCAATAATAAATTAGGTTCTGATTGCTGAAGCAGTATCTGATCTGTTCAAAGTCTTACTGAAGATTTTGTTTATCCACTAAAAGCATTAACAGGAGAAGGAAAAAAAAAAAAAAAAAAAAATAGAACATACTCCTCCCAAGCTCAAAATTTCACACATTCAAAAAGTTGTTTTTGCTCTGTGGCACAACACTGTCCAAATTACGCAGTACCGCAAAATGTTCAGTTAAAATCATCAACACGAGGTCAGTTCCGTCCACTCTGCTGACCTCCGTCAGCCTACAGCATAGCAGCAAAATTCACAAGTGACGGAATGTGAGCGACTGCGGCGACTTCTATCCATTTCCGCATTTTAAAAACTTGAACATGGTTCAATAAACTATAACATCCCTTAGGTTTCCAGGGAGAAACCCAATGCTGTGAGCACTCTGGCTAACTCCAAGTACTGTATGCCTAGAAGCATAGTTAAGGAATTCAATTTCACAGTTTGAAGACGGACTTCTCAAACTCAAAACTGAAATATGTACAGGCATGCAACCAAAGGGCTCGTATTTGAAAACTAGCAGGTGACCAGAAACAACTGCGAACCGCACAAACTGCGGTCGGACAGCGGCAACAGGAGGCGGGTTCGAGGAGGACAAAGACTAACAGAATGCTTGAAAGGAGCGGGATGGCTGGGAGAAAGGAAGGAAGCTTCAAGCCTTCTTCTCCTGCAGGATTCTGTGCAGCTCGTCGGCATCCTCGGCTGTCTTCACGCGGATCAGCAGCGGGACCGCGCTGCTCGGGTTCTTGTCCACCGGAGGGTTGGGCACACACACCACCATCACGTTGTTCTTACCCATCCGTGAGCAGGGCATGGACGAGTGCACCAGGATGTTGAGCAGAATATTTCCTGTTGAAATGATGCATCGGAAATGCATTAACACCACAGGAGCAATGAGGTACAAAAAAGCTTTCACCATTGCAATATTTTTTGGAAATTATGTACCGAGTGATGCATGTGTGCAACACAATACATACATTTGGTTACTTCATATACTTACTTTTTTGCCAAAGTACTGGAGGCAAAAAATAAGCAGATATCCACTTTCTACAGTGCACAAATAATCAAAGTCATGAATGTTGAGATGAAACAAAATCAAGGCTGTCAGCACCTTGGCATGACTCCCTGTGGCCACTAGGGGGACCCACTAACTCCAGCTCGCTAACGCTGAACCCCTGCAGAGCCACTCAGGAGATTAACACAAACATTTCTTAACCCAAACACGATTTAACAAGTCCTCCCTACATTAACACTACCGTTAACAGAGGGATGCACTAATGCAACAGGCATATCTGCCTACTGCTCAATTCACAGCTATGGCTCCGACTTGGCGGTATCATCAACCCAATTAACAGTGCGAGTTAAAAATGTCAACTCTGGCCTTTGGCTTACAGAACACACCACATTGGCAGTAATATTTAAGAAAACTAGTATTTGGTCACTATTTTTACTAGTATGTCGATAGAGTGCGTCACCACATAGCAAATGGATTATTATGTTTGACACTGAAAACCTCTAACAGCAGCCATCTGGAGCAACTTTGTGCCTGCCTCTTGTTGATATTACTAACTAAGCAGTGTTCATTTTCTAGCTTGAAGTTTTAAGGGGAGTGCCATTTAACTGTGCATGTTAAAACACAATCAAATCATATTTCCAATACTACATTAAGCAAGAATGTTTGAGGAACCCAGCTGTAAAACTAATAAAAGTAATGCAGTAAAATGCAGGCTGCAATGTTTCCAACCAGGGCACTGAAAGTAGAAGGGGGGGGGTTGATTTAATTATTAAAAAAAAAAAAAAAAAAAAAAAAAAAGTGGTCAAAGACGACAATAAAACGCTTAGCCATTAACCCAAATCACCAGAGGAAGGGGGGGGGGGAATAACCATAAATACTATATGTGTGTGCAGACCACACCCATGCCTTTGCTTCCTAGTGCCACAAAGCAGAAGTGCCGTTTTGGTCAAAACCCTGGTACTTTTTACAGGTGCCTGCCAGGTGCCATACCAAGGTTCGTGTCAGCACGGACCAGAAGCTGGGTCTTTCCGTCGGCCACCTGCTTCAAGTGTAGCGTCCCCACACCCTTCTCCTTGAACTCGTTCTCCTTCTTGTAGAACAGTTTGCATCTGAAAACAGAGACCATGTGGGTACCATGAGGAAGGAAAGCTATGGAAACTTCCTCAGCGCTCAGTGAGCGCACGCAGCAGCACTGCCCTCAACACACTGGAGCAGGAGTTAAAGTTTGTCATCGTGCATTATAGACTGATTGTGCTTAATTTTTTTCCATACCTCATTGCTTTAAAGGAGTAATAAATCAAGTTGAAATATAGCTGGCTTTACATTGGTCCAAATGTTACATGCTGTTTTGCAACGGGGTGGGGGGGTGTGTGTCACAATGACAGTGAGAAACAGATCTGTGTGATGATTGTGTGTCTCCGCTCTCACGCTGAACTGAGTGCCCAAGCCACCACACAAGGCAGAACACCTACTTCTTGGAGTAAAAGGCATCGTCCTCCTTCACCTCTGTGACCACAGGCTTGGGGGGCTCCTCTGACTCTTCATCAGCTCCTCCGTTCTCATCTGCGGGGGGGATTATGCAGTCAGAGCAGCCATCACTAAATCAGAGTCACCAAAGCTGCTACACAGTGCTTAAGGAACTGCACTTCTGCTCAAGTGACACAGAAGGTCCTCCTGTGGCAGCCTTAAGAAAGGTATTACCAGGTTATACCTCAGGGGACGTGATACGTCATATGAAATAATTACTACTGATAAAATCATGAAGGATTTATGATGAAGCTAGTTCTTAAGACCAGGAAATTCATAACCTGGTTGCATAAAATATTCATCTGGTCAATCATCATAATTTTACAAGTCAAATGTAAAATTAACAAAGTACCTGGTTAAATAGCTATGCTGTAAGATACAGTAAAATCCATTTAAAACACATTGTTTTAACATTATATCTAATGACCCTGCAATTCTCCAAATCACTGGCAATCAGAGGAACAACCACCAATGACACTAAAATGCACAAAGTACTCAACACATGAAAACTGCACAGTGCTTGAGAAACAGACCATTACACATCTCTGCAGAAATGTGGCAACAACGCAACCGCAGAACAAATCTAGACATAAACAAGGCGGAGAGAGCAGAGCTTCAGTCTCACCGCAGCAAGGACTTCCACTGCAAATTTCAGTTCCAAATCGTACAGTGGCACATGGAGGAAAGTACAAGTTCGAGCGCCCTGGTAGCAGGCGGGCTTCCTCACACACCGCTGTCTGAAGAAAGATGCTCACCTTTCGTCTGCTCGATGCTCGCTGCCTCCGCTTTGGCCACGCCGAACGAGAAAGTCGCCGTCGTGCCCTGGCTGCCAAACAGGGACCCAGATGCGCTCTGGCTGGAGAAGGAAAAGCTGGGTAGGTTCCCAGAGCTTCCCAGGGACCCCAGCACAGAACTGTCAACCTTCTTCCCGAAGTTGAACGTGACACCGGCTGGGGCCGCTGCGCTGCTGCCTGCCTGCGCATCTGTGCTCTCCTTCTCTCCCTCCTTCTCGACAGAGAACAGCGTTGCCCCTGACGACGGGGCTATGCTGCTGCTGCTGCTACTACTGCTGCTGCTGCTGGAGGAAGAGGCGGCGGTTGACAGAGGTGTCCCCTGCGCAGGCGTCTCTGCCTCGCTCTCAGAGCCACTGCCGTACTTCTGCTCGATGCTGGCCAGGTGCCGCTCGTAGTCACGAAAGATGGGGTTGAGGTCGCACAGCGGATTGTCGTTGACGTGCTTAGTGATCCAGTCACGCACCGAGTAGTTGAGTGCAGTCAGTTGCCGGCTGTATTCCCGACTGCTGGGGCTCTGAGCTGGGCTGGGGGAGGAGCCATTTGGCTGTTTCCCACTGACATCAGCAGCAGGGGGCTGAGTGGAGGTGGGGCCATTAAATGTTAATGAGCCTGAGTTTTGGGAGGGGGTAAGGGGGGGAGAAAAAAAAAAAAAGCCACAATGACTGACAGACTTGATGGTAGGGCGTTGCACAACTATCACTGCCTTCCTGGCAGATGGAGCCCTTCAGCTCTCCACCTCACCACCAAAAGGCTTTCAGTTGCACACATACAGGTGGCTTTGAGGGTGAGCCTCTCTCACCGCTGACACACCAACAGCACGGTCAAAAACACAATAAAGTTGAACACAGTACAGCTGTTCCCATTTGGGGGGGTGTGTGCTGCTGTAGCCTCATGCAGTTTCCTTCAGGATTCATGAAGTGCTCATCTCATCATCTAAACTAACACCGCAGTATAGCACCAGAGACCATGTATATCCTAAAGGAATACATTTGAAGTGCTACCAAGTGATACCTGTTTATAGTTAAGAGAACTGCCATTTCCATGTCTGTGCCCGTATTTCTTTGATAGAGACATGCACATTTCTCTAAGTAAATGTACTAGTTTTGTACGGTTTGTATATTCTTTCTCACATCAGTGTTGTCCTGCTGTGCTCAATGTGTGTGAATGAGAATGCGCACACACTCAGCCACCACAGTTCTCAACACAGTATGCTCAGCACCAGGAGCCAGAGTGCTGCCACAGTCTTGGCCATTCAGGCCGAACCAGTGAAACGCACAGCGAGTGCAAAAGGAGCCGATGACTCAGTGGATACCGCCGCAGCACTGGACCGGGGCCGCCTCGGTGCTCTTATTCACTCCTCGATGCGCCTCTCGGCACTCCAGTACTCAAACAATTGACGTGACACTCGTGCCACACATAACAAAGCAAATTATATTCAGATGAATATAAGCAGCAAATCCTTTTCATATTTTAGTTCCTCGGCTGGCAATTAATCCTGCAAGACAACGGGGCTCTTCAGCAGCGGTCTCACTGGAGCACACTGTGCACTACTCTTAACTGCACAGGTATGGTACCTTCACTGCTTTAACACACACCGAGGGGAAAAAAAATAGTGTACAAATATGTTCTTGGCCCCTTAAAATTAATCAAAGGCTGCAAATGTATCAGTACTGTTAGTTTATGGCACAGATCCTTCACTATTCAGCTGTTCGGCAATTTAAGAAGCTTGTATACGAAGACAACAGCTGCATAGAGTTTACTTTGGTTTCATATTACTAATATGGATTTGTAAACTTGCACATTCAAAGATTTAAATCATGACGAATTTAATCAAATGATAAACCTTTACGCAGCTACTCCTGTAACGTAACAAATGTTTATGTATCTCCAAAAAAAAATTACTAGGAAGGTGATCAGGAATCATGGATATTCTGATAGTTTTATGCAGCTACTCGTGTGATGTACATTGGTTCATATGGTGGAAAGAAACTGCACATTAAGTATCACATGTTTGCATCTAGCTTTTTCTTCCTGCTAATGTAATGCACACATTGTGTTTGATGAGATGTGTGTCGCTTTGTGCGTCGAGAAAAGCGTCTGCCAAATGAACAAATGTAGATGCATGGGGTGTAACTGAAGATTGCATTTAACCAAAATAAGTACATGACCGAACTCGCTGACACGAATCCCTCCAATAAAGTGCAGAGTTACTGTTGAGAAACCTCTCTGCTCACTTTGTTCTATAGAGGTTTTACCATCAGCTGTCAGTTCAAAAATCACTCCAAGCTCCTATTTTAGAGTAAACTTGCCATTTAATTGCTGATTAATATTAAGTGACAAGTAAGGAATCAGTATTAAAGAGTACAATCAGCTACTGTTAGATCCACAGCTTTCAACTAGAATGACAAAAGTTCTTAGATGTTCAGTACTTATAAGCAGTAACCAAAGTGTTACACTGTGAAACCGCCATAATCTCTTACGCAAACCTCACATTTTTAAAAATATACTGTAGAAATACACTGTCAGGTAGCAGGTGGCATAGTGATTAGAGCTGTCGCTTCCGGACTCAGATTGTAGGTTCAAATCCAACTTCCTGCTGCAGTGCCTGAGGTGAGTTATCCTAAACTGTGCTAGGGGCAAATTTTGTCACATTATTCCTATTGAAAGATTGTTTCACATAGTTGTTGTAATTAATAAGACCCTTTAGATCAGCAGACTCCACCTTTTAAAACTGGGTAACTTTGCACTTTGTAGTTAAGTGTGCAGATCAACTGAAATGAGTACAGGAGACTAACATTCCCTCAAGCAATACAGTCAACAAATCCTCTAGTGAAGGAAGAACAAAGCAACTAGTGAAGAGCAACACTGTCCATTCACATACAAAACAAGAATTCAGCTAATAAGACAGGAAATTATTAAAGCAACAGAAGTGACATAAGAAGGTCAACCATCAAGTTGTGAATGCCACTAGTCTTGGGAAGGTTTCTCCATGTAACCCGGAGAAGACATTTTACACAAACAGCAGAGAGAAGCACAATGCATCAGACAATGGAGATCCTACACAAAACTCTGAACGTCCAAAACAAGTTGGAACGCTGAAGCTCCCTGCCTTAGCTGGACACGGTACTTACCAACAGTGGTCTTGGTTGCAGGTGCAGAACTCAGGGTAGAGAAGGAGGGCGGAGCAGTCGAACTGCCGTTCCCATTGGTCAGACCACCCAGGGGAGCCTTAAACCCAGCACCGTTCCCAAACCCTGAGAAAGTTGTGGAACCTCCTCCGCCTGTGCTCGATCCAAATCCTTTAAAGGCTTTAAAAGCACCTCCAGTGTCACCCTAATAAGAAAGCAAAGGCTTGATGATTTGGTGAACATCTGAGGTAGCACATACAAAGACCTTTGAGCTAGCAAATTTCTGGACCGTGCCTTCACCGAAACCAGGTGACAGCAGAGCGCTCATTGGAGCCTCCATGCTGTAGAGGAAATTTGCAGTACAAGGGAAAGAGCTGTACCTCGGCTGCAGCATTTCGACGCTTCGCCTTCTTGATTGGCCGGTTCTTCAGCACGTCTTCACTGGCGATGGAAAATGTTCCTGCCTATCAGGAGAAGCCAAGTTCTAAATCAATGAGGATGCAGAACGGCCCCCGTATCCGGGGAAAGCAAAGCACTTGGCGGACTGTGCCTCGGCACTGAAAGCCTGTTCATTCCAGTTTCTGCTCCCTGCTGCACTTTTGCCAAATCCAGTCACAAATGAAATCTATGGGAAAACAAGACTAGCAGCAAAGGGCCCCGATTACTGACCAAAAGATTAATGGCATGTTGTCAAGGCAATTTATGCCAGTTCAGCCCAATAAAGGACCTCAAAGTCATACAACTCTCATCTGTGTTGCATAACAGATGGACAGGACAGAAGCCAGTAACTATCAGTCAACCTGCATTCCTGGACATTCTGAGAAACACTCTGGGCTTAACACTCAGGGTTCTGAGCTACTCTGTGAAAGAAATCATGACTCTATGTTATCAAGGCCTACAGAATTATGCCACTTTTTATCCAAGCAATTCTGTAAGGTTCATGTAACTACAGCTGAAAAGCAGAAAGGAAGTTGTTCACCAAAAGGGCCAATTTCAAAAATGTCAACACACATTGTCTGTATTAAGGCACACGCAAGGTGAGCAGGATCACAATTTTCTAATCTATTGAACAGCTGTTGAGTTTACTCTGTTTGGGTCAAAAGGAAATGCGTTTCTCAGGGGTCCTCCTCGGTTAGAACTTCCAACTTTACCCATTCACAGTCAACTATATTGCTCTGCCTTAAAATATCTTCCTCTTCAAAACATAAGGTATTAAAAATTATGGTACAATAACCAAATCAAACAAGGCATATGCACAGTAATGCATAACCATGATGGTGAACCAGGTGGCATAGAGGTTTGTGCCGTCACCTTGTCCCATTGGGAATTACACTCCTGTCAATGTACCCTTCACCCATGTACTTTGAAAGCATGTACCATAAAGTAAAAATATCCTGCTGTATGAACCTATAAATAATTGTAAGCAGCTTAATGTACAAAACTAACATTTATAAGCAGCCTTAGATAAAGGTGTCAGTTGAATAAGAGATTCTGACATCTGTAGGGTTTGAAGAAGCTAAGATTGTAAGCGCATAAGGGAGTGTTTACAACAATTCTTTCCTAAGCCATAAAGCTTCAAAGTGGCCTCATAGAAGGAGTTTAACTTTTCATACATCTTAAACCAGTTCAATTAACTGGTATAGCATTTGAACGTAAAACATTAAATATGCGAAAATGTGCACATGATACTATGAGGAGCTGGAGTAAGAGTGCTCCCAGAATGTATCCGTTACACACGCAGAAACCACATCTTAACCAAGATTATCCGTGTGCATCGACGCAGGCTAAGCCCCAGCTCACCTCCTCTCCTTCGTCCTCCTGGTCCCAGTTCCGGTCCGTCAGCTCCTTGTCCGCTAACCTTTTTGCCATCGCAGCCGAGTTCAGCTTTCTAGCAAACCAGAGACAGACAATCACAAAAAACGTTTCCCACAGTTTCCGTCAATCACAACTCCATTTCTGCTGTTATTTCACCATCAGTAATGTGAACTGGATGGAGCTCTACAGTTCGATAACTAAAACATAATTGCGTGAACACACTAAGAGCCACAACCCAAACTACTTCTTGGAATTTTTTCCTCATAGGGTCTGTAAATAGAGGGAGCGGTGGCGCACCAGGCTCAGCCTGTGCCTTCTCTCTGGTGGGTCTGGGATTCGAGTCCCGCTTGGGGTGCCTTGCAATGGACTGGCGTCCCGTCCTGGGTGTGTCCCCTCCCTCTCCGGCCTTGTGCCCTGCGTGTTGCCGGGTAAGGCTCCGGCTCGCTGTGACCCCACTCAGGACAAGTGGTTTCAGTCAAAGTGTGGGTCTGTAGGTTAGAAACTATTTTCTCACTTCCTCCAGCATATTGCAACTTTTTAATTTTTTTTTTTTTTTTTTAAACACAGCCATCTGCTAGCACGTTGTTCCTTGCAACCCGAAGGTCCCCAGGTTCTAATCCCACCTCAATCAATGTACTTTCCCCTATACTGGTACAGTAAAAAATGACCCTGTTGAGTAAATCACTGTAAGCTGATCAGACATTGAGATTCCCAAGTTAAGGATTAAGCTACAAAAAAAAAGTAAACATTACTGTTTCGCCGCTCGTGTGAATACACGTGAGGTTGAACACGTGTTTACTTTCATTCAATAAATTATTGTAGCTGAAGTTTGTTAAGTTAACCAATGAATTAGGTTTACAGATGTAACAGCTACAGTGAGCGAAGCTCAACAGGCGGCACACAGAGCTTGAGTTATGAGTGAAATATTAATACAGAGAAACAGCGCACCTAGAGTCTAGACGAAGGGCTTGAGGTGTCACTCTCTCTCTCTCTCTCACACACACACACACACACACACACACACACACACACACACACAGGAACACTGAGTCACCAGTTTTCTGGTATGAACCGAACGCCACAGGTCAGGTGAGACTAACAGTTTGTCACCTGTGCGGCTCTCTTCCAGTGACACGTATTAATTGGTGTAAGCGCGGAAGTCACAACTTTACGTTGACGCAGAAAAACATTAAGACTAAAGCGACTCGAAAGAATGAAACGTGTTTGTGTGTAAGGAAGCGGCGGCACGTCCGACCGGGAGGAGCGCCGGAGCGGAGGCCGCCGGTGCGCCGCGCCGGACGGACCGAGCGCCTCAACAACAACAACATCCCCGGACCCGGCTTCCACCGCGGGTTAAAGCCACAAACGCACCTTTTTCGCAAGTACGGAAGCCACCGGTCCTCGCGCAGATTCTGAGAAAACCCCTCCCGTTCAGTAAAACGAGTAAATCGTTGGATTTAAATGAATGTCAACTTCACTCCCGCCTCTCTTTCACGCCGCCATTTTATAAAACACCAAATAACCGCGCGCCTCGCCTTACATCTCGCGCAGGCGTCGTCGGTGACGTCGCTAGAGGTGCTTTATGGGAAATGTAGTTGCTCGAAACTCGGCGATGAGCCGATGACCACGTGAATGAAGCGCTCCCGCAATGAACGTTACTCGCAGTGTTCGTTCTTATTTACTGTGGCTGCTGGTCGTTGTCTCCTCTTTTTTATCAAATTTTCTTGACATTACTGTCTTTTTAAAATAATCAAATCTGTGCATGTCCAATCCGGTAGCCCTCAGTCCCATCATTTGAGCTTCCAATAGTACTGATTTGATCCAACATCCATCTGTGTCCTTTCTTGGCTCTCCTTTTTGTGTCTTGAAAAGTCTCCTCCGGCATCACGGTTCAAACCTTTTTCCTGTCCGACATTTTCAATGTCCAGCATTCACGTCGGTATGATGTTATTCGAAGTACGGTTGCTTGAACAGTTCTAATCCTTGTTCTTGTGAAAACATGACACATTTGAGGATCTTTTCCAGATCTTTCTCTGCAACTCTAATGAGTGCCCGTATTCAATGTGTTTCTTGACTCCACGGTAGCATAACAGGTAGCACTGGGGCCTCACAGCATCTGGGTTGTGTATACAGCTCAATCTGTGTGGGCCAGACATGGATTTCCTCCCACGGTCCAAACACATCATCATGTTCCAGGTGTGTGTGTGTGTGTGTGTGTGTGTGTGTGTGTGTGTGTGTGTGTGTGTTACACTGGACAAGCGCTTACTGACAAGGGATGAAAATATGACAATAAAAGGTAAGCTCAGAATGATAATGAAACACTGAATCTTGGTGTTATTGTTGTCATGTCTAAAATACCTCTTATATTGGTGTTTTAATAAGTGTAGGTGAGATATGTTTCATCTGGGAACTGATTTTTTTTTTGCATTTTAAATAAAGGTTATTTGACCCCTCCCAACAGGAATTTCACTCATGAGGAGATTTCACCGAATGAATTGGCCCCCATTATGTGCGAAATGGATGTAATTTGGACAAATGTTGATATCTTCAAAAATCTGTAATTGAAATGTTTGTAATTAGAGGTACCAGCATACAATGGATTGGGGGACTGATGGCGCATAAAACTAAAAATTGCCTGCATCTAATTCACTGTAAATACCGTATGAGGTATGACACCACAGTAAACAAGATAATAGCAGGAAATATAACAATAACCAAGTTTATGGAAAATATGTAGGAATTAATGATGAAACAGTAAAAACTGTACGCAAGCAACACGCACTAAACTCTTCTCCACAATATATTTACGCAAGTTCAATGTTTCCCCCTGCTGCTGGGGTTATCATGCTAACATGTCAATATAATTTCCTGACATTCATTAATACGAATCGAAACTACACAATGCTAAATTAATTTAATTTGTAGCAAAAAACGTTGTAAATTAATTCTGACTATGTGTTACATGTTAATAATTACATCATACTTACTGCTCAGGTTGCTGCTGTTTCGGTTTTGCATGTTGGTGTGTAGCGCCACATACAAATGAACAGCCCCTGAGAACGATGAAAAGACTATTAAATATGATGGTTATTTTCTTGGCTGATGCCTCTGCTCCAAGCTCTAGAGATCTCGCCAGGGCAGAAACAGGTGGCAAAGACCCGTCGACAACACGGGACCCCTGACATGCTGGCACCGGAGCAGAGGGGCATGTTACTGTGGTACGGGGGGTGCTATCTGCGGATCGTGATGCTGCGTACCCGTTTCATGGTCAATGAGATCTTTGACATTTCAAATCTTGAGCACCGTGGGCCTAAAATACCCCACACGTGGGGCAGGCCGGTTTGCTCATCGCTGCCGTCCGAACATCCTTCTCGCATTCATGAAAACGGTCTTCGAGCCTCCGCAAAGCACGTGCTGTCGTCGCAGTGATGGAGAAGAGAGCGATCTACGCCCTGTGACGAGCGGGGTCTTCGGCATCACAAAGACCGAGGGCCCGTGGGGTCCCGAAGCTCAACGTGCTCATAAGTGAGCGGTCATTACTGCAGCACCCCCTGTGCACCACGCAGAGGCCTAGAGAGCACTTCGACGCAAATTCTCCATGCAAACACACAAATGTAAGTGCAATGGCGCACTCACATGGTGTGCGGGACATATAAATGCATGACAAACTCACACATCATCTGAAACCGCTTGTCCCATGCAGGGTCTCAGGGAGCCGGAGCCTAACCCAGCAACACAGGGCTGGAAGGGGAGGGGACGCACCCAGGACGGGACGCCAGTCCATCGCAAGGCAACCCAAGCGGGATTCGAACCCCAGACCCACCGGAGAGCAGGACCCGGTCAAACCCACTGCACCACCCTGCATGACAAGCTATACTACAAAACCGCTTGCACTTAGTGCACGTTGTTTTGTTCTTGCGACAAATTATTTTATTCATCCTGTACGTGAACATCTTGGTCTTTGTTTGTTTATGAAAACAACAGGTTTGTCATATAAAAGTGTAACTAATTTACATGCCGCAGTATTAATGTTGTTGTTAATGCAATGAAAGGCTTTTAAAGCCTGAGCCGCTGTTCTTAATGAGTTCACTGTGGACTTTTCAGTTCTTTTAGACGATGCAGGACAAAGCATTTGTAATTGTAACTTCACCATATTACAGATAAATGTCATCAACAATAAATTTTTTTTGTGTAAATTTAGCAGCACATCGAGAAATTTGTTCCTTTAGTGTTTAATGGAGGGGGGTGCAGCGGGTTTGACCCGCTCCTGCTCTTTAGTGGGTCTGGGGTTCGAGTCCTGCTTGGGGTGTCTTGTGATGGACTGGCATCCCATCCTGGGTGTGTCCCCTCCAGCGTTGCGCTCCGTGTTGCCGGCTTAGGCTCCGGTTTCTTGTGACCCCACTTGGGACAAGCAGTTTCAGATGATGTGTGTGTGTGTGTGTGTGTGTGTGTGTGTGTGTGTGTGTGTTTAACAGGAAACACACCACAAACAAAAATTTGGCCATGTTACACTGACAAAGAGGAAAACCTCTTTTGCACTTTTTCCGACAAAACTTACTCCCGTAAATGTGAGGAGCTGTTAAAACACGAACAGAATACTGTATCAATTTCACATTGTATTGGTGTATCATAATTTATCGTTTGTGATTAAGGAAGTAGATAGTTTCAAAGGGACTGCGGAATGTATTGATTCATTCTTCACTTTGCTTCAATTGATATAGTGTGCGCTTGTGCTGGCCTTAAATAATACATATACTATACGCATATGCACTTATTTAGGTATCCTCAGAATAATAACCTTTAGAACTGTCCAAAACGATTGAAAGGAGCGCAAAACACACGGTGCTGTTACAAAACCCACAACTAAGCCTTAGGCTGATAGAGCACCTTCAGTGGCCGTTTTCACTAAAGCATCCCGAAATGTTCGCGAGAGTAACATTACAGCATCACGCGACCGTTTCTCAAATTAACGGAATGAAAAAGCAAAGCGGAGTATCTGAGCGCGGAGCCCCAGATATCCGGAGTACAGCTCACCTCCTCCATCAGGACCAGCTGCTCCAGTATCAGAGCTGAACACGCGCTACTCGTACCCAGGGAAATAGCCTGTGAATTAATGTGTTTTCTACACTCACTGATCAAAGACAGCTGATTAAAACTGTCTGCTTGGTTCACTCTGAAGTGTCTGGCATCACTGATAAAGTCAAGTATAATAAAATTGGAATTGAATGATCATAATTAATAATTCATTCATATTAAACCCTCGTATCGACTACAGGGACCCGTGTGGCAAAGGCCTCGATGACAGCAGTTATTGCAGATGATGCTGGAATGTTCTCTCCTCTGTTTGCGGCTATGTGCTGCACCAAACACAGGTACGTGACCACACACACATTGGCTGAAGCCACTTGCCCCGAGCGGGGTCGCGACGAGCCGGAGCCTAACCTGCCAACACAGGGCACAAGGCCGGAGGGGGAGGGGACACACCCAGGACGGGACACCAGTCCATCGCAAGGCACCCCAAGCGGGACTTGAACCCCAGACCCACCGGAGAGCAGGACCCAGCCAGACCCACTGTACCCCCGCACCCCTCTTGCTGCACAATCAGTGCACTTTCAAACAGCTCACACACACACACCTTGCTCACAAATTTAAAATAATTGTTTTTTAACGATAGATCGGTTCAAACTGTGACAAAGCTTTTGCATTAAGATGCAGCGGTGTATGAATTTCAGTGAATCTAGGACATGTTACCAGTTCACAGGAGCGTATAACGTATTTCATAAAGCATGCCAGTTAGTATACAGTGCTGCTTGAAAGTATGGGAACCCTGTTGGGATGATCATTATCTTGTACAAAATATTAATATTAACTTACAAAATCCCAATCTTTAATCTTAAAATAAACGTATAAAATGAATAAGTGAATGTGATTTACATGGTAGGGGGTGTGGTGGAGCCTGTTTTTTGGTGGGTGTGGGGTTCGAGTCCCGCTTGGGGTGCCTTGCGATAGACTGCTCTCCCATCAAACACAGATTCTCTTTAAATAGACATTTCGTGGTAAAACTAAGGGACGCAAGGGGTTACCATACTTTCGAGCAGCACTGTAAAAAAAATATTGTCATTCTTTTATTTATGCAGAACCTTTGAGGCCTGCTGTTCGTATGTTGTACCATTGACAAGGTCATTGCCCCCCCCCTTCCTGGGCACGCGCCCTCCTGTTTCAGCAACGTATCGAGGGTCTCGAGCCGCGCCCCCGTGACAGGACGGACCGTGCACATCATCGCACACACCAACACTCACATCCTTCCTCCCGCAGCACGCACGAGTCCGACAACAAGGCAGGGTACAGGGCCTGGCACACTTTCATATCGTAATTGCTAAGCTGGGGGGCAACATGTTTGTTATTAATTTTTATTAATATTTCATGTTGTTTTTTGTTTATAAGAACAAACAAACAAAGAACAGGCAGGCCCTTGGTGTATGAATTCACTTATAATCTTCAGATTCAATTTATGACATAAATGCCTTTCGTGTTGTAGGTTTGAAGAAGTGTGCGCTTAGGCTCCGTTCAACCTTGTTGAGGACTCATTATTTTTTAATAATCTAACTCCTTTATCCAATTTTCAATATTAGACAATAAACTTCAGCATGATTTATGCAAATGGGTACGCTTACTGTTTCAGTTGAGGGTAAGTGCTGGAATCAAGGAAACGTCAGCGTGGGTGGGATTCGAACCAATGACCTTCCGTATGCAAGTATAGCAATAACCATCACGCCACCTGCCGCCCCTTCGGCATCCCTGTCCACGTTCAGGGCGCTGGCCGGTGGACAGCGTATTATTCCGTGACGCTGTCCTGCACACACACTGAGCGCATTTGCAAGTTACAGACAAATCGAATGACAAACCTCCACCTATAACACATTTTATGCATGAAATAGCAACAAAAATAATAAGGACAAAAGGACACAGTTAAACTTAAAAAGCATTTACAACACTTGGTCATGAGATCAGCTGAAGTCAAGAAATGTTGTTTTGTTCGCTATTATAAATACAGAAACATTCTCACATCTTTAGCATCCTCATCCGATACATTAGCAATATTCCACAGAAATATTGAAACTAAGAGAACGCTTCACAATACATTTTCTTTACCGTTACTGTAGTTACATATGACAACTAAAGCGAAAGGTTACATCTCCATCTAAGTAACTGAAAGGTCATTTATGATGACTGTGTATGGAAGTTATTTATAGCTGCTAGTAGCAGTGACTTAACCACTAATGTTAGGGGAACAAAAATTTTCTCAGGAGCATGTCTGTGTGATGCCAGCACTGATTCGATCTTACATCGGAACGCACGTCTCTGGAGGGGGAGGGAGGGGGTTGGGCACCAGCGCTACCGGCTGTGCCGCCGCATCCTTTGCGGGTTTGACGGAAACAGCGTGATAAATGGAGATATAAATCGTCCTGCGTTTCATCCCCTTTGCTGACGAAGCTGGACGACAAAAGAAAATAAAAGTGCAGCAAGTTTTTCGCGGGGAGGCCGGACTCCCTGGAGCGGGGTGCGGGAGCGCGCTGGGGAGCGGAAGGAGCGCGCACAGCCGAGTAGCCCTCTCATCGGCGAGCCTTGAAACGAGAAGTAACAGCTGATGCAGTAGGGGAGGGCTCCTCCCACCCACACACACACACACACACACACACACACACAGTGTGGCAAGCCAGTGCAAGTCGCGCTCCTTCAGGTTTTACTCCCAATTACAGAGCATCGATCGAACAATTACCGTGTAATGAGCGCGTGGAAACGTGGTTAAAGAGCCTCCCAGGGGTGTCCTCCTTACAGTAATACACCCGCGGAGGCTCTCTGAGTAAATAAGCGCCCTTAGGCTAAGGACACAGCCGTCGGACGCCACTGGCCGCCGCTCTCCATGGTACCGCCGCGCTCCCTTCCCATCATACACCCGTCATGCGTGAAAAGCACGTGTAGAAATTATGTGCAGCGATCACGGAAATGTGACGTGTCCCGGTACTGGGGTACTGTACGGTACTGTACTGTACTGTATCACCCCACTGAGTACTGCTGATAAGCGGCCCGGCCGGCTGTGCAGCGGATTGAGTCGGTGCCTCATCTCTCTTGGGCTGCGGGTTCGGGCGTAGGTTCAAATCCGACCCAGTTTGTGTGAAGTTTTTCTGCGTGAATTTCCTCACAGAGTTCAAAACATCATGTGTTTTAGGTGGAATGATGACAACTCATTGAACTGCCCACCGTGTTACATTGTTCCGCAGTATAAATGGGTGGCTACGGAGAAAAGCGCCTGCTAAATGAGCGACTTTAAATGTACACACGAGAAATGGCCCTGTGAGCAGCACAGACGTTCCGTGCTGTTTTTTCCCCGTGTGAAATCTGTTTTCTGGTCTACCACAGAGATGCACAGCAGTGCAACCACTTTCCCATCGGCTCCCGGATCACATCCCACTCCGCGGCGCGGCAGCGCTCCTGGAAGCGGAATGACTGGAACTCCTGATTGGACAGCACTGCTGTCCATCATGTTGCGCACGTCATACGTGTCCAATAGCGACTCGACTTGTGTGTCACGGCGACACGTGTATGTGTGTGTGTGTGTGTGTGTGTGTGTGTGTGTCTCTACGTGTGTGGGGGTGTGAGTGCGAGTGTGTTTGCGTGTCTGTGTGTGTGTTGTGGGGGGAGGGGATATGCACGAATCCTTGAACAAGGAGAATCGAAAAGAGAGTTAGGAAACGTGTTTATGAACAAATCAGTAATATTCGAAGGGGTTCCGAAGTGCTGCACTACTGCGAATTCAGCACTAAAAATATACAAATTGCATTTCATCTAATGATAGCAATAGAATTTATTTTGCGCAGTTTTCATAATATGTTGATGTACATATTCCTTAAACCGGAAGAGCCAAATGTTAGTGTTAGTAGTTAGTATTTCAAAATATTACATTTTGAAACTCTTCTGAAATTGTAAACCAATATGTATTTACTTACAGATTAATGCACAGTTTACAGTTTATCATAAATTAGTAATTAGAAGGTATCTAATAATACATGTATAGTAGTATGGTACTCCAGTACAATACTTGAACTCAAAAAAGTTCTCCTGTTTTTCCCCAAACGTTTTAATAAATTTAATTCATTGATATTATTAGGGTAATTGTTCTAAAGTTTTGTGAGAAGGATTAATTTACTTCTGTGAAGTCATAGTTGTTGTATAGTTGCTTTTTGTAAAAGTGAACATGTTTTGATTGACAGCACACTGAAGGAGTCATGTCATTGTATAACATTAATAAATTGGTTTTGCGTCTGGGGAAAACGAGATATGCCACGGAAATCAGTGAGGCACTAATGCACACAATCACACACTAAAATCCATACGGAGAAGGTGTTGGACCAAGGCCATCGCACAAAACGCATACACCCTGTATCCCAGTTATTACAGAAAAAAACTCTGTTTTTGACACCAATACCAGTGGTGTCAACACACTGCCATCGGAATAAGAATTACATCCACACCCTTCGAGTTTCTTAAACAGTTTCCCTTCTCGTGTGCGCGCGCTCGCGCTCGTGAGCGCGCACGACGAGTCCTCTGCGTGCGTGTGTGGATGTGATAGAAAGGGAGAGTTCTGGTTTGCTCTGTTCTCTCACCGCTCCATCCGGGAACTTTCGAATTAGCATTGACAGCCGAAGCGCAACTTTTCCCCAGGCAAAGTGAAATCAAGCCGCGCAGTCGGACGAAATATAGTCCCTCGTTTTTCAACTCGAAAAACATCAAAAGAGAGCCAGGGTCGCCTCGTGGATGCTATAAATGGACACGGCGGATTTTTAACAGCGTTTTTGTCCGCGGAGTGACGTTTTCTTGCCGTGTTTATGGCACTTGGCTCGCTGGCGTAAAGTGAGTGATGAGTCCCGTTGGCAGTAAAGAAACACGAACTTGCCTCGCGCAGTGAGGAGTTCTTCTTTCGATTGTTATTGCCCAGCTTTTTTTTTTTTTTATAAAAAGAATCTTCATTTTTCCGAAACTTCACTCATCGAAAGTCGCAGAAAAGTGCTTCGGAAGTCGGGAGATGGAATTACAAGGCCTGCAAGAGGCGCTGAAAGTGGAAATCCAGTGTCATCAGGTAAACGGAGAATGTGGAAAAATATGATGATTGTGGCCGTACGAGCGCTCGGGGGGCGCGAGGGGGGGAGCGCGCGGGGCCGGGCGGGCGCGAGCGGCCGCGCGCCGAACGGGGCAGAGGAGCGGCGGGCCGATGCGTGCACTTGCGCTCCGGCGGCGTCCGCGCTGTTTTAGCCCAGCTCGGCTGCGCACTTTTCAGACTAGTTTGGCCATCGGCCGCGTCCCTCCGCTCCTTCCCCGCCTTTTTTATTCAGCAACGCCGGCATTTCGAGTGATAATGCGGCGGTCCCCCCCCGCCCCCCCCCTCTCGGTGCGTGGAGATCAGAACCTGACCTGAATATTTATGAGGTGCGAGAAAACTGCCTGGCAGTGAACGCTTTGTTCCTGCCTCTCTCTCGCGCTCTCTCTCTGTGTCACACACACACAAACACACACAAACACACACACAGACCCAGGCCAACTTGGAGCACTTTTGTAACCCGTCTCCTCGTTTTGTCTGCCCCGTCCGCGTACAAACTAGTTGCACAGATGAAGCAGGACCCACAGGTAAAGGCTCATTTCGTGCTTTTTCGCGGAGCTCTCGGCTCCATCGCCCCGCGGGAACACGGGCACCGAGAGAGAAACTTTATCGGCCACATCTGTCCCTTTCCGCCGCGTTCCGCCCTCGAACGGCCGCCGCTCGGCCGCTTTGTCCTTCTCTGACTTTGCAGCGCAGCGGCAGAGCAGAGCCGCCTCTCCTCAGCGCCATAAGTTTTCCTCACACACACACACAACACACGACACACACGACACACACAACGCGCACACACAGGACACAAACATCATGTGTTTGTCACTCACTGTTACGGTCATGCTAATTTATGTTCTGTTCAATTGTAGGATGGAGAGCGTAAGAAACCACTCGACAGGCAAACAAGAGTTACTGCCCTAGGCGAGAAACAAGTAAGACTCTCGTGATAACAATAATAATAATAATGATTCGTTGTGACTGAGGCAAATGCAGTGGTAATTTTCACGTCACGAAACTCTGTTTGAAGAGAAGCTGTGCTTTATATGGACATATGCCCGTAGGGAACTGCTCTTTTTACATTTGGACCCTTTCAGGGTCCGAATACGGAGTGCCGTTTTGTTTTCGCAAGTTGTGTAACAGCGAATGTTGCGAACAAATCGCGTCCATTTTGAGTGTGTCGACGTGCTTCTGGAGAGCGCCGGCCGAGTGTGAGGAGGAGGAGAGCGCGTCTCACACGCGCCGCGCTGCCAGACTCTGCGCCCGTGCGCTTTCCGTGTGTTTGCCGTGTGTTTCCCCCGTCTTTCCGCCGTGCTTGCGTGCGCGCGCGGACTCAGCCGCTACTTTTGTGCCGTTCGTTGTCGCCGCGCCGTTTCGCTCGCTTGGCCGCGGTCACGTGACGCCGCGGTCGCGGGCCCCGCTCCGTGTGGCGCGCGCACTTTTACTATTTTCGTAAAAGACACGACGCTGTTGAAAGGGAGCGGCGTAGCCAGAGATTAATGCGCAGCGTTCGCTGTGTCTGTGTGTGTGTTCCTGTGTGTGTGCGCGCGCGCGCGCGCGCGGTTTCAGTACCACGGCCAGATGCCACTGGAGCTCCTCTCTCTCTCTCTCTCTCTCTCTCTCTCTCTCTCGCTTTCTCTCTCTCTCTCTCTCTCTCTCTCTAACCACCCACCCCCCATTTCTCGATCTCTCTCTGTGCTTGTAAAGTTGCCGGATCGCTGTGGCACGTGCGCACAAGCAAGGTAACGCGGCACGGTAACACACTGCCGCGTCCGACCGCGCTCAACACTTGTTCCCTCTACTTTTCAGCACCGCGAACAGCGTCGTCCCCGTCCCCCGCTCTCGGCTCGGGCGCGCGCTCGGCGGCAAACGTCACAAAATGCGGCGGGCGAGAGAGAGCGAGCGCGAGCTCGCGCTCCGGGGCTGGCGCGAGACGGCACGTGCCTCGGGTTCTCGTCCGCGCTGTCGTGTTTTTAAACGTACTCGCAAGCCGGAGGTTGTCTTGGCTGCGGTAGCTCTCACGATTTGTATATATATATATTTTTTTTTCTTTTTTTTTTTTTTGCGAGACTGTCCCGGCTGTAGTGGACGCTTCCATTTTGTGCGAGAAAGGGGGTGTGCCTGGCGGGGGGTTCGGGGGCTGGGGGGTGGGGGTTGGACCCCCATTCATGCTGAACATTACCATTTTGATTGCTTTGATGCTCGTTTTGGAGCGGGGCGGCGGTTCGACAGAGAGAGAGAGAGAGAGAGAGAGAGTGGAAAACCAAAGTCAGCACTGGCACTATGTTTAATCACTAGTACACGCACACACACGCACACACACACACACATCCTGAGCTTTGCCTTCACTACATATTAGCCAGTGCCACAGAGGGTGTGTTTTGGTTCAACGACTCTGTATCCATCATGCATCATCAGTGATACTAAAGGACACAGTTATTATTATTATGAATAAATCCTGCGTTTGCCTAGGCACACGGACTATAGCGCTTTATACACTTACATATGCGCACATATTCGTAATTTCTCTTTCCATCATTTACATAAATGTATTCATTTAGCAGGCGCGTTTCTCCAAAGCGACGTACATCTCACAGAAAATACAATGTGTTCATTACATTAGCAGGAAGAGACACTTAAATGCGCATGCGTGATTCTAAAGTACAGTTAGTTTGTTACTTTCCACCATTATGAACCAATCATGTACATCACATGAGTAGCTGCATAAAACTTTGTCCAAATATGCACGATTCTTTCCTGGTTATATTTTTATTTCATATGTCTGTATATGAAATAAAAAAATTTTAAAAAAATTACATGTATAAACATTTACGTTACATTACAGGAGTAGCTTCGTGAAGGTTTATCCATTGTAACAGGCATGATCTCAAAGTTATAGTGCAGAAACATTTACATCCAAGTGAGTCCGAAGTGAGTTTCCTTCGGGACTAATGAAGTTCCTGCTAACGCACATACGTATAACATAACTATCTGTATGTTGCGTAAGTACAGTACTTACATAGTGTGATATTAATTCATTCACCTTAGGTTTTTTCAAAACAGCTCGTAATGTTCCACTTCTTGCACTGATTTGCCCATTTATACAGCTGTAACCACTATGCCACCTGCTGTCTAATGTGTTGTCATTAAAGATAAGTAAACTATCAAATGTGAAGCAGTAGGATCTGACCTTTGCTTCACTGCTTATTCTGCTAAACTGTGGGGTAATAATTAGGTCTGCAGGCAAACTGCTAACTGGCAGAGATATAAATAAAATGCACTGACCTATCAGTGCTCATAGAAATGATGGAGGGCAGTTTATTCCTTAATACATGTTAGTATGCTTGTATTTGAAGTCGTGCACTGGTACACTATAGGATTTTCAGCTTGTAGCAGTAAATTACTAGTTAGGGAAGCCTTCATTGGCAAATTGTCCATATTTATTTTGGAGGTAGCATTTTTGCAAGCTAGTTATCTGTTAAATACAACAAGAGGATTAAGGTTTATTACACAAACCAATGTTATTAAAAGGGCAGCAATATTTATGCATTAGAGCTGTGTAGGTCACACTGATATGGATCCAAGGGCTTGTACTCTAAATGATGACTAATCTGTATTCAGATGTGATGTAGCCATTAATTTTTGGGTTAGCACATGGAAACATTTCAAATGCAAAATGAAAGACTGGTGGGTATTGTAGCTTTACAGTGATGCGATGGCAGCATTACTTCTTTCCTCTAATGACAGGATGAAAGAAAGGGCTGGGAACCACTGGGTGTGTCTCATGTGTCTCGCACGTTGTGTTTTCACCTTTACGTCACTTTTATTCACTCGGTTGCCTGTTAACGCAGAGGTGCATTGGGAGCCGCAGCACTTTACGTGATCATTGATGTTTTCTTCACTTCGTGCTTATGGCTTTCTGTTGCCTTAGGATATCTAACTGTTGTAGAAACGACTCCTGGGCCGTGGAACAAGTACGGACGTAGCAGAGAGCGGAAACGGGATTCCGGTCGTATGTTCGTCATGTTTGCTTTCTGCTGTCATTTCTTCTTGGGCACGTGACGCCACGGGAGTGTTTGATTGGAATTTATGCCCCCACTTTACTTTTTATAGCTCTGCGCTGAACTGGGATCAACGTACATTATATTTTGCATGTCGAATGGAGTGCACATCATGTTCAGAGCACTTTTTAAAAGTATATTTATGCGAACACGGCCATGATAATTGTGCGTTTTTTCTCTGTGTCGTTTCCCTAAATCGTTTCGGCAGATTTCATTAGTATTTATTTATTTAGTTTTAGGAACATGAAGTGTTTAATAGAAGGACAGACTAATGTGTACATACTGAGGCTACTGATGTTTTTCATTGCTCTGTGGAAATCAGTGTTACTTTAATTATAAATAATGTATGTAATAGTATCAATATTTATAACGAGGATTTTGTTATGTTGTAGCGTTACGATGGAGTTCAACATCATTTGATGTATACAGTACTGTCATTAAAACAGAGCCCAGTCCCCCCATTTCATCCTCCTTTCAGTGGTCTCTGTTCTAATGTTTTATTGAACTTGCGAATCGACATTTGCTTTGCTTTTCCAGTCTCTCCAGTCTCCTCTAGTCATTACTGGGTGTTTTTTGGACCGCACACCTCCAATTAGTTTTAATTTTCAATGACATTGAGGAAAACCTTTTCCGTTTGGTGGTAGATTCCTGCACAAGTACCTTTTTTCCTCTGCATGTGTGAATACTGTCCTCATTAAAACATTTTTTTCCTTTGCATCTTGTGCTCCTGTTAAGTAGATTATGTGCATCACTTATTTATTTGGATTCTGCCTTAACCAACAGCGTACCATTCAGCATAATTAATACGGTCCTTAGATAACAGGAGATGTTGCGCACGGAGGAAAAGACAGCACTGTAAATAAACATTTAAGTGCCAAGATGAAAGAATGCTGGCTGAGGTTTTTTTTTATTCTAAAGCTCTCTATGTCGGTCAGGCACATTTCTGTGGAGGCGTGAAGGGGATAGAAGAAACAAATGTGTGAGAGGGAAGGAGCAGAGAAAGAAATCAGATGGCTAAGAAGCGGAGAGCTGTGCAACTAGGGAGCAGAAGAGAGGGAGAGAGAGGGCAGGAAAAAGAAATATCAGCTCCGAGTGCAAGAAAAATCAAACCAGCAGAGAAGTGTGTTTTTGCTTCTTTCTTTCTTTCTTTTTCTTTCTTTCTTTCTTTCCTTCTTTGTTGCTTGGGAGCAATTGGGCATCCTGTCAGGACCGATTTACTCGAACCGTCTGCCAGATCACATGTGGCCAGGGTCAAACAGCATCGTAATTGTGTTTACCTGTGTTGGCAATGGCAGGGCATGTAGTCGATGACAGGAAGCGGTGTTGGCCAGAGCCGAGAGCGCGGCAGGAGGCAGACGGCCCGATGGGGTAGTGTTTGCCGCTTGCACATAGGATCAACTGGATCCTGTAAACAAACACGGTTCGTTATCCGAATCAGCAAATCTGCTCTTAAACAAACCTCACCCAAAGCATCATGAAGGAGCAGTGGAGGTCGTACATCTGGAAAGGGTCCATCGGCCTTTTCTGTGTTGGCAGCTCCATCGCTTACGGGTCGCTTTTTAAAGTAACGTTGACACGTACCTAAAAGACGATGAGGGTTTTGTAAAAATGGAATTTCAGGAGAGAGAGTATTGGACTGAAGCCTGCCCATGCACCTGTCAATCACGGGACAGCAATAAAAGTCCCTCAAAGCTCCACGCTCCAGCAACCCATTAGCAGGATCATTTCCCTGTGTTGTGACATGGACTTATTCATTCTTCACATTCCATACACAGACCTTTTGAGGAGATGCCTCGTGCCTTTTTGCTCTCAGGAGCGAGAGAGCAAGAATTCCGACCCACGATTCGGTCGGACCCGAGCCCAAGTGGCGCAGAATGCAGGTGCAAAAAGAAAAGCATGCTAGCGGATGAACTCTGACCTTGCTTTGGGAGGGGCAGCCTGCGAGAGCCGGGCGGTTTGGAGTGTAATATGGCTCAGAGCCCTCTGGGGAGAGGGGCTGAGTTCCTCCAGCTGCTGCTTGGGCAGTGTTTCGGCAGCAGCCCGGGGGAGGGGAAAGGTGCACGAGTTAACCTGCTCGGGGACACCAATTGTGGGCTGTTCTTTGTATCTGTCAGTCTGCGTAAGGGTTGAAAGACATGAATAGAGCAGGCATGTGGGGGCAGGAACCTTGAGATAATAAACTGCCTTTATCGATGCATTGTTTTGCCCAGTAACACACTCAGATGAAAAGTGGGCCTGGACTTCACTGCTACACGTGCAGCACAATCTCAAAACCAAAGGGAGCGCAAGGAGTCGTGTACTTTTTTTTTATTATCAAAACAGAGTATAAGATGGTGGAACAGACACAGGAAACGGTTTGGATTTTGTCGGAGTACGCTGGCTCCTTGTGTTGCAGGCATTCAGGTTGTGAATTTTGCAAGACACAAAGATGTCTTTAAAGTATTTTTAAATACATTTTCTTCACTTCTCCGTTTTCTGAAGTGTGTGTTGCAGAGTGGAAATGACCTGTGTTCCCACGTTTACCTGTTAGCAGCCGGTTGAGAAACAGTCTTAACAGCGTAGGAGCTGCTTTCGTTCTACACGCTTTTGCTGTTTACAGCTCGTGTCTAGTGTTTGTCAATGAGGGTGATCAATAACAACACGAGCAGTGTTGAACGGGATCATTCGAAGAATCGGTCGACAATAAACAG